>NW_015554052.1:89824-101724 GCF_001515605.1 Sinocyclocheilus anshuiensis
CACACACACACACACACACACACACACACACACACACACACACACACACACACACACACACACACACACAAGTACGTAAAGAGACATTTAAGAGGGTTTATTCTCCAAATAACTCTAACTTCATGTTGCAGAAAAATGTGTTTAAAAATTGTGTATGGTCCATTGTTCTTGTTCCAAGTTACCTTCCTATCCACTAATTTTTTGCCTCTTACGAAAGCCACAAAGCCTTCCAAGAAGACAGTAAAGGCTTATGTCATGCTTGAGCTTTAGTTAGGCTGAAACTTTAAAGTTAAGTTGCAATGCAATGCAATGTTTAGGTATTATTATTATTTTTATTACTATTATTTTGATTTATGCCTTAGTTTTAATTTGTACCGTTTACCTTTTTTAAAGTAATGTGAAATGTATATATTTTTTATTTTATTGATATATTTGTATTTGCATTTTGAATGTAATTTGGCAATTAAATGCAATAAATGGGTTTAGTTTTCACGGTTATTAAAGTATGCAATTTCAGCAATAAAAATGTTAATTTTTCTAAAAAGAAAACAAATTAGCTGTTTATTTTAAGAGATCTATCTTATCATCTCTTGTATATTTAGTATTGCTCTTTAATAAAGAAAAATTACTTCTTATTCGATTAATCGATGGAATAATCGGTAGAATACTCGATTACTAAAATAATAATCGACCGCTACAGCCCTACTCTAGATCCTGTGCAAGCATCTTTACTCCACATCTGTGTACCTGCACTCGATTTAGGCCAGATCTAAGTTAATTAGCGTATTAAAGCAACCTCATATCTGATTTGTGTGTAAATGTATAACGTTACCCAGGGCTACAATAGAATTCTCTAACGTTTGTCCTGTGTGTGTGTATATATATATATATATATATATATATAGTGTAATTTAGAGTATATGCGTGTGTTTATTGTACGTACCTTTAGCCAGAGCTACAGTGCTGTTCTCGGTGTCGATCGTGTATAAAACTCCCTCATATCGGATCTCGGCCTTTGAGATCAGACTGATCTTGCTGCCGATATAAGGCGTCCCTCCGCTCATCTTTCCCCCGTGCGGCTGCTCGGCTGCTCGGCTCCTCTGGTCTTCTTTGCGTACGGTTTTATCGGACTGAAGGCTGCTTTTCGGTAATTCGGTGTCGTTTTCTTTCAGCCTGGATTTAGCACGACATGGCCGAATTAATTTTCCTCCGCACACTGAATCGACTCGAGATGCATGCTGGGAAACGCGCCCCCTCCCTCACGGTGGTATCGCGAGACTTCGCGGGATTTCAGTATGACTCCCGTTACATTGGGAATTATGTAAGAGGCGAAATGCGATTTAAACGCTGTGGGAAGTAAATAATTAGAAGTTCTTACTTAAATGGCTATAAAGGGATTATTCTATATCCCCATGCACACGTGCATTTGTACATTATATTATAATATAAAAGTTAAAACAATAATCCCTGAAATCTCGCCCGATCAACAGCTCCTGCAAGTTATTATTAAAGTCTGTGAAACGGTAATGTCTGATCAGAATGAACTTTATGATCTCAGTTATAGCCAATGAGGAGAGCTGAGGCATTTGTTGATGCACAATTACATATATTACATATGGAACTGAAGGATTATTTGATCATAAACCGACTGAAACATCAGAGCAATAACTACACATAATACACATAACAGCTTAATAATGTAATTCCAAGTATTGAATTCACATGCTACTCTTTGAAATTTCTGCATCGTTTACCCGATTTTACTTTGAATTCTGTTTCTCTTGCTGCCTGGACCCAGCTAACAAGAACAAACATTCTTGCAGTAACGTTAATGGAATGTTCGTTTAAAGTATTCTGCTCTTTAATAACGTTTTCAAAACATTATCATGAAAACATTATTTATACATTGTTTTCTGAAACGTTTTAGATTGACGTTCGTCTAGCGTTTTTCTTTTTAAATGTTACTTGTTTCAGAACGTTCAGAGAACATTCAAAAGTAACATTCCCATAATGTTTGCACAATTCTAAAATGGAATGTTCCCTTAACATTCGCAAAACTAAGAAAAACGTTTCTAAAACATTTTAAAACGGGATGTTTTAAATGCTCAGAGAACATTTTCAGAACTTAAACGCTCTTAGAACATATTTTCTTAGCTGGGGACCTTTTATTAAGACAGAGAGAGACAGAATTCATATTAATAACCAATGGTATCTGTAATTGTATGGTACTATCTATCTATCTATCTATCTATCTATCTAATCTCCGTTCCCTCCAACTCGTGCAGTATCTTGAGTTGTAACAGGGGAACAACTGTTTGGTTTTGGCCCTCTGACGTCACATCCATTCCCACAATGCCATAGTAACACGACTGCGCACTCGCGCTCGTGGACGCGCACCAGCAGACAGCCCATCACACACAGAGCGAACATGGCGGGCGCCTCCGACCCTCTGGAAGACATGCTCTTCTCCGAGGTGGACGAGAAAGCTGTGAGCGATCTGGTGGGCTCGCTGGAGTCTCAGTTGGTGGGCCAGAGCGAGCCGCCCGCCGCGCGCCAGAGCAGCGCAAAGCAGCAGCACCGCTACAGCCCTACTCTAGATCCTGTGCAAGCATCTTTACTCCACATCTGTGTACCTGCACTCGATTTAGGCCAGATCTAAGTTAATTAGCGTATTAAAGCAACCTCATATCTGATTTGTGTGTAAATGTATAACGTTACCCAGGGCTACAATAGAATTCTCTAACGTTTGTCCTGTGTGTGTGTATATATATATATATATATATATATATAGTGTAATTTAGAGTATATGCGTGTGTTTATTGTACGTACCTTTAGCCAGAGCTACAGTGCTGTTCTCGGTGTCGATCGTGTATAAAACTCCCTCATATCGGATCTCGGCCTTTGAGATCAGACTGATCTTGCTGCCGATATAAGGCGTCCCTCCGCTCATCTTTCCCCCGTGCGGCTGCTCGGCTGCTCGGCTCCTCTGGTCTTCTTTGCGTACGGTTTTATCGGACTGAAGGCTGCTTTTCGGTAATTCGGTGTCGTTTTCTTTCAGCCTGGATTTAGCACGACATGGCCGAATTAATTTTCCTCCGCACACTGAATCGACTCGAGATGCATGCTGGGAAACGCGCCCCCTCCCTCACGGTGGTATCGCGAGACTTCGCGGGATTTCAGTATGACTCCCGTTACATTGGGAATTATGTAAGAGGCGAAATGCGATTTAAACGCTGTGGGAAGTAAATAATTAGAAGTTCTTACTTAAATGGCTATAAAGGGATTATTCTATATCCCCATGCACACGTGCATTTGTACATTATATTATAATATAAAAGTTAAAACAATAATCCCTGAAATCTCGCCCGATCAACAGCTCCTGCAAGTTATTATTAAAGTCTGTGAAACGGTAATGTCTGATCAGAATGAACTTTATGATCTCAGTTATAGCCAATGAGGAGAGCTGAGGCATTTGTTGATGCACAATTACATATGCTAACAGCAGAACTGAAGGATTATTTGATCATAAACCGACTGAAACATCAGAGCAATAACTACACATAACACGGTTTAAAGCTTAATAATGTAATTCCAAGTATTGAATTCACATGCTACTCTTTGAAATTTCTGCATCGTTTACCCGATTTTACTTTGAATTCTGTTTCTCTTGCTGCCTGGACCCAGCTAACAAGAACAAACATTCTTGCAGTAACGTTAATGGAATGTTCGTTTAAAGTATTCTGCTCTTTAATAACGTTTTCAAAACATTATCATGAAAACATTATTTATACATTGTTTTCTGAAACGTTTTAGATTGACGTTCGTCTAGCGTTTTTCTTTTTAAATGTTACTTGTTTCAGAACGTTCAGAGAACATTCAAAAGTAACATTCCCATAATGTTTGCACAATTCTAAAATGGAATGTTCCCTTAACATTCGCAAAACTAAGAAAAACGTTTCTAAAACATTTTAAAACGGGATGTTTTAAATGCTCAGAGAACATTTTCAGAACTTAAACGCTCTTAGAACATATTTTCTTAGCTGGGGACCTTTTATTAAGACAGAGAGAGACAGAATTCATATTAATAACCAATGGTATCTGTAATTGTATGGTACTATCTATCTATCTATCTATCTATCTATCTAATCTCCGTTCCCTCCAACTCGTGCAGTATCTTGAGTTGTAACAGGGGAACAACTGTTTGGTTTTGGCCCTCTGACGTCACATCCATTCCCACAATGCCATAGTAACACGACTGCGCACTCGCGCTCGTGGACGCGCACCAGCAGACAGCCCATCACACACAGAGCGAACATGGCGGGCGCCTCCGACCCTCTGGAAGACATGCTCTTCTCCGAGGTGGACGAGAAAGCCGTGAGCGATCTAGTGGGCTCGCTGGAGTCTCAGCTGGTGGGCCAGAGCGACCCGGCCGCCGCGCAGCCCGAAAACGCTCGCCCGGGCAGCGCGAAGCAGCAGCAGCAGGCAGGAGGAACAGCGCAGCTGTCTGCTCCTATAGGCTCTCCATCAGAACCACAACAACAAGCACAGCAGCAGCAGAACGCGCGGAAAGCTGCGCGCAACCCGGATTCCGACCCGAAAGACGCCAGCATGGAAAAGCACGCCAAAGCCCTGGAGAAGGAGAGCCCTCTGAAGTCGCATGGCAGCATCATCATCATCACTACGGCAGCAGCATCCGACGCTCCCGCACCGGGCAACAAAGGTGAGAGCCCGAGGGACACCCGCAAGAAGCACCCGGGGAACACGCGCGCGCTGCGCTCCCCAGCATCCCACAGTCTCAACGGCAACGGAGCCGACGCAGCATCAGCATCACCCAGCTCCTCCAGCCCGAGCAGCACGACTTTCACCGTGTCCAGTAACCCGCAGGCGATCGCGCTGGACCGCGGGACGCCCACCATCGCGCTGCACCGACTCCCGCGTCACATCATCGCCAGCATCGCGCAGAATGGAAACGGCACGTCCGTGTCCGCGCTGGTCCAGCAGAGCGCGCGGATCGGAGAGGCGGGCGCGCAGGTCAACCACAGCACACCACCCGCGGACGCACCCGGGAACAACGCGAAACCCGCGGCGACCTCGGCTCCTCCCGCCGCGGCCACAGCAGCGCTTGTCAAACCGGCTGTCGGTGTCAGTGCGGCTCCGGCCATCAGACCTGCGCAGCAGAGGGTCGTAACGCCGCAGCTGATTGTCAGACCACCGCAGCAACAAACTACAATACAGCTGCCGCCCGGATTCACCATCCCACCAGGTACTTACGACTTACTAGTGCTCGATGTGCACTGCCTACTCTACTCTGACTCTTTTCCACATGTTAGAATAACAGTAAAGTGATGCAAACTCTGAAATAACACAGCTGGAAGTCTGGGTGTGATGTAGTGAGCAAAACACGTGACCCACATGAAAACTCCCTAATATTTGAGCGTCTTGATTGTTATTCTGCACATCAGTCAACTGTTAACACATCAGTAACACTGTTCTGCTCTTTAACTTGTGATGAGCACTTGTTGATGCTCTTCCTTCACTATCCGCTTTAATTGATCTTTTTCAATTCCAATCCAAATGAAATTCAAATGCAGGCACAATTTATATTTGTCTACAAGACTTTCAAGCATTTAAACAGAAGCATTTAGCATAAAAAATTTTTTTTCTGACATCAAGGCACATAAATAGTTTCAAGTGTGTCTAAACATGAACACTTAAACATTTTGGTTACATCATGGACCAAAAAGTGTTTTTCCCCTTTAAGTTGAACTTTTGAAAGACTTCAAAAACTTTATTAGCCAAATATCAAATAAATAGTTAAATAAATACAAATAAATTCAGTGGCCCCAAAAAGTATTTAGACACTTAAGTGACACTTATAAATATGTGAATGCCATTTATTCATGTCTTTATCAACCATCAAAGTGTTTTTTTCTCAGAAATGACTAAATTTCAAACTTTTTTTGTCAGATGTTTTGCTTGAGAAGTGTGTTTCAGACAGACATATGCTTGCTTTGATATTTTGTTATGTAATATCATGTTTTGCATATAATATAGTGACACTCAAAGATTTTAAAGTGTGACTCAAGTCTCCAGATACTTTCTCTATGAATTATGTATACATTTCCAGTATATGTAAACAGACCTCACACCAGATGATGTTGATGTAAATTGCATTTGTGAGTTGATCAAATGCTTTCTGGAGCTGCAGCATTGATGTTCTCGTGCTTCAAAAAACCCAGAAGGTGCTGAATGGTGAAAATTTATAGATGAGATCTGAACCTAAAACATGTCTGGAGTTTAAATGATAACTATTTGCTGTGGATGAACTTTACATTGGTGCATTTAGATGCTGACTGATGAGTTTGATGGTGATGACGTGCAAAACTGAGTCAGTTTGGACTCCCCAATGAGCAGAACGTAGATCAAAAAGTGACTTGATATCTTACAAGTGACTTTCAAATGATTTATCATGAATCAGTAGTTAATTTGCCCTTTCTGTCAGTACAAATATGAAGCCTTAGACAGATTCACCTGTTGCCTTTTCACTCTCTGACTGAGTGTGTTCAAGCACTAGTTGATGAAACCAGTGAAATCTGAACTTTAACTGAATCATTATTTCACACTAATATCAGGAAAAAAGCTGTCTGAGTTTAATTGTGTGATCTGCGGTTTAATGGGTCGGTGATTTTGTTTTATAAGAACAAACTGCTTTTTTTAATACACCTTAACATCCTACAACACTCTGAATGTCTGTAGTGCAGCTTAGATGGGTCGTTTACATAGAGCATGTCCAAAGAAAAATTATTTATATAGCACATTTTATACATTTTTCTTCACATAATAGAACTTAAAAATAATCTTAAAACAATTATAACAGAATACATATGAAATAAAAATAACAAAAAGTAAAAAAAATAAGCATTTATGAAAAAATAGATTTTTTTAATTAGAAGAATATTTCATGAATCCATGAATTTCTAACAATATTAAAATGTAAAATAATCAGTATCAGTATTTAAAGTGTATATTTCAGGTCCAGGTCACCATTTCTTTTCTCATTCAATTTTTCTCCATTTTTTTTTTCAGCTTGAGAGTTCACTAGTTTATTTGATATAGTCCGGTGGTGTGATAAATGACAGGACAGTGTTGCATTTAGTGTTACAAATACTGTTAAATCTGCATGCATAATATTATCAGAAGACTGAACAAATGAGGTTTAAATGAGAACGTGAGTCACAATACACAATGTCAGCTTAATAGAAGTATTTGAAAGTGAAGTGTGGTGACCCATACTTGGAATTTGTGCTCTGCATTTAACCTATCCAAGTGCAGACGCACAGTAGTGAGCACACACCCCGAGCAGTGGGCAGCCATATTGCTACGGTGCCCGGGGAGCAGTCGGGGGTTCGGTGCCTTGCTCAAGGGTCTCACTTCAGGCGTGGTATTGAAGGTGGGAGAGAGCGCTGGTCGTTCACTCCCCCCACCTACAATCCCAGCCGGACCTGAGACTCGAACCCGCAACCTTCGGGCTACAAGTCCGACTCTATCCATTAGGCCACGACTTGACCCCTTGTCATTTACTCCAATGCTCTTTTTCATGTATCATTTCAGGAAAATCCATGCAGATAAAGACATTAGACAAACACATGCAAAGAATAATAATTAGTCAGAATCTGAATTAAAATTTCACAATTTTGGTTTCAGAAAAATCCAAAGCTTCAGCTGTTGATTGATTGTAACTTTTCATGCACATTGATGCATGAACATTTTCATTGATGTTTCATGCACTGATGATGCTTCTTGTGATGCTTTGCTATATATTTTTATTGAATATTGTTTAAAATAGATGTTTAGCATGTCACAATACACATTCTCAACTTATTAAAATGATTTCATGTCGTTTACCCAAATGCTATTTTTAATTGATTGTTTTTAGGGAAATGCATTCACATAAAGACATCAGACAGATATATGCAAGATAAAAACAAAACAAAAAAACATAATTATTACTTAGAATCTGAATTACTCAGTTTAGATTTGCTTTGTTGATTGTCATTTTTTTCATGCATGGATGAGGATTTTTGTGATTCTTTGGTGAATAACTCGTGTGTGTTTCAGGTATGGTGCTGGTCCGGACGGAGATGGGTCAGCTGGTGATGGTTCCTCAGCAGGCTCTGGCTCAAGCTCAGGCCCAGAACAGCATCTCACCGCGGCCCTCCACTCCCACCAGCGTGGCCACATTCAGGGTCACGACCCCACAGGTACAGCCCGTAATGCTCTAGAGTCACAATAAATCTGACACACAGATGCCATTTCTCTTAAACAGGATTTCTGAAACTCAAGAACGACATTTTTCCCAAACCTCACGCTGGAAAACTCAAATGACATCAAGCTGTTTGAATTCAGACCAGATGCATTTCAACAAACCTTTTTTATTTAATACTTTTTTTTATTTTATTGTTTTTGCAAAAGCAAAATTGCAAAATGTTTCTGTGTCACTGAAAAATATCTGCTGAGAGATTGAACACCTCTACAAATTACAGATCTGTTTGCTTGCTTTTCCTGATTTAAAAGTTATTTTACCTAAGATTGAAAGTCAAGATCATACATTTTAAATCTCTCTCTTTTTTATTTCCAAATGTAGCTTTGATGAAAGGAAAATATTATTAATAATATTATTACAGTAACTAGTTACTAGTAACTGGTTACTGCCCAACACACATAATCAAATCATCTGCACAGCAAACACAGTGAGACGGTAACTGCTGTCAAAAAGTGGAATTCTGTGAAATCTTCATCACTCTGTGATGAAATAAAGACACACAGCAGTGGAAACGAGTGATGAAATTCATATTGTGATCAATAAACCCACTCCTAATGAAACGGCAGGTAATTTGATATGTTAAAAATAACCTGTTCACAGATGCAAGGAACTTCTGCGTAATTAAAGGTTATTCACACTAGACACTTATTATAATTTGATTCGTAAGCAGTGAGCAGAAAGCACTTCTGTGACACATTTGACTTGTTAAACAGATTCCATAAGACACAAATTGGGAAACACTGATCAAAATACGTCAAATTATGCATAAATGTTTTGGCCTAAAATTAAGATTTATGTATTTGAATCTACATATAAAATTTCCATCCATTTGGATGACACAGGTTTAACTTAAACTAATAAACTGATGCATATTTGTCTGTCGCATGTATTTGTTAGTAATAAATGCATACATTTGATCTAATTGAATATTGCTTGCCCATATTTAACAGCTAGCTATATTTATGCTTTTAAACTGAATAAATGTTATTGTTTCCTCAATGAACAGATTTATGCAATTTGAATAAATCCATTTTCAAAATATTAAAAACAAAAAGGTGCAAATAGTTAATAGTAAACTATGCCATGGTGTTTTTGAGTGCAGAAATCCGACCTGTTTCATTTATGTAACACTGACAAACATGCATCACATTAAGTTTATTAGTTTATGTTAAAACTGTGTAATACATGGAAATTTATATGCAATAATAATAAAAAAAAATCTTAACCTCATAAACACAGCAGAGGTCAAACTGAGTGTTGCCTGTCAAACATGCATTTGATGAAAGACATTTGCACCTTCTTTTTGAAACTCATTGATCAATATAAAAGATATATTAAAGGGGTCATATGATGCGATTTCAATTTTTCCTTTCAGAAACTTTTCACTATTTTAAACAATTCACTATTTTCTTGTGCATTTTTTATACTAATTTTAAAACATCAGTGTGCAGAAATTATTTTCACATTGACCATCTGTACACTATTAAATCTTCTGAACTATTTTTCTTCAGTCAGAGTTTTGATGGATGAATGTACATGAGATTCACTGCTGACATCTAGTGGTGTGCTTCAGTCAGTGCATCTCAAGATCAAATTAATTCATTTCTTCTCATGCAAGCAGATTTACAAGGAAAAACAACTCTCTTTCTTCAGTGTTTTGTACGTTAAACACTGTGTTATCTCTTTTAATAATTTTGTTTCAAATGCATTGCTTCTTCAAAGTTATATCAAACATGAATAAGTACATAAGAAAATCCTGTTAGCTGGTCTTTGCCATTTTTCTGTTCACATATTAATATCCTTCAACAGAATCTAATATGTATATATGTATTAGGATTTTTTTAATTTAAATTTTTATTTGAGGATTAGAATTTACAGTATATGGCCACAAGAAGGCAGCAGCCGTCATATTTGTTGTTTGTTATATTATTTTAGTATTTTTCTTTTTCAAATTATGCAAAAAACGTAATAACGAGCAATGCGTATATTTATTTCTTACGATAATAAGATCAGAGTAGCTTGTGTAATATAATGTAGCTCTAGTGTGTGAGAGTGTAAGGGTCGCTCATTTCCAGCAGATGGCGCCAGACGCTCGCATTTATTAGTGGCTCAATGGTTTAAATCCATACTGATGTTAATAATGAATCAGGCCATTCAAACGTTTATACAACATTGCAAATAACAAAACATTTAATTTCTGATGTGTTGCAAATTAGTATGTTTTAACATTTGCATTAATGCATTAGCAGACGCTTTTGTTTGAAGCAACGTACAGTAGAGGATGAAAGGCAATTTGTCATAGAGCCAATAATATTCGCAGTACACAATGGCAGGGAAGCTAGATTAAGAAACAAGCTAAAGCAGAGAAGAAATGCAGAAAAAAGAAGAGTCTTTTTTGTGCAACCAACCATTAAGATCAAAATGATCATGCTATAGGCCTATTTTTGATTTTGTGCCTCTAGAAACAAAATGTAAAATATCATAATTAGTTATTATTACTACAGTAAAATCCTTTCAGTCAGTTGTAATGGTCATGGTGCATGACTAATACTTGCTACCGCAGTTTGATTCTAGTAATTTTGCAGTAATTCACAATACAGTAACTATATATTGTGGTGTAAACTTTAAAGTTTAAGTGTATAAAGTTTACTGCAGTAATGTGTTTCCTTGATAAACTCTGTTAAGGACAGTGAGGTGAGGGTTTATATTCCCAGGCGTCTCCCTTCATCCTGCTGTCAGTCATTCTCCGGTTCTCTGCGGCGGAAGACGTTCCTCTCTCCCTCCGAACGCGTTTAATCATTTATCCTCCAAGCGGAGCGAGAGACTCGTTCTGATGGCGTCGCCATCAGTGTGTGTGTGGCCCCGAGTTCTTCCGTGTCTCAGGGGCCCTCGGGCGCCGCTCTCTCAGTAGGGGCCCAGAGACGAGCATCTGTGAGGAGAGAGCGCGCGTTGGCAGTGACGCTGTTAAACTGTGGCTCAGTGCCTCGTCTCGCTCACGTGATTATTACTCCTCACATCACAGCGCTGCCCCTCAGCGGCGGGATTTTCACCCGTGTGTCCCCCTCTAGACACAATCATATCAGGGTTTGCAGTACAAGAATGATCTCAGGATGCCCGGGTCATCATAATTCACCTTCAAATCACAAGAAATAAGAATGAATATATATTCCATATAATTGCATATAACAGTTATTTTGCATATTTTAGAAGTGAGGAATTATTTTATATAAGAACTTAAATTATTTTATATATTTAAGAATTATTGTGCATGTTTTGAATAATTTAGAAATAAGAAATTATTTTATATAAGTTTTTTTTTATATTTTATACATTTTCATGTATAAAATATAAATATGATAAATATTCATAAATATGATTTTTTTTCAGCATATTTAAAATTTTTAGATCTAAGAAATTATTCTATAAAGAACTTTATATATTTTATATCTAGGCTAAATAAAAGGTTCAACCGAGTGTATAGGAGGGTGAACTCAAAACTATATTGTATATATTTAAGAATTATTATGCATATTTTGAATGTTTTAGAAATAAGAAAATGTTTATGTAAGAAATAAGA
>NW_015554052.1:101886-106836 GCF_001515605.1 Sinocyclocheilus anshuiensis
TATAATTTAATATTTAATATTTTTAGAATTATTGTACATATACTGTACAATCTTTGAATATATATTAATTGTATGTATTAATTGTAAAATTAGTTTACAACAACAAAGGAAACAGAATTAAAATGAACTGAAATTCAAAGAAAACCATGCAACCCTAATAAGTGCAGTTTTTAACAAGAAAAGGAAAGTTTGTCAAGAAAGTTAGTCTTGAAGTTTGAAGGTTTTTAGGCCTTAACAGGCAGATCGATAGATTTTGGACCAGGGTGGGAGAACACTTTATTTCCCAGAATGCTGCGCATTACTTGTTTGCTTTTGTAAATTACATTTCCAGTTCAGCTTCCTGTGTGTTGTGGCCAGTTGAATTTGAATTCCCATAAAATGAAAGGGATTCGTTTTTTTTTTTTTTTGGCTTTTTTTTCTGTGATAATCAACATTATGGCATAAATGCACTTGATTAATCCTAACATAGAGTATTGAACTCATAACGCTCCTTTAATTGAACAGCAGCCTTAGTGAACACACACAACACTGAAGAAATGAGCGTGTGTGTCACTGACAAAACTCTTTCAAAGCAGTTACTCATCCAGAGTTTCGGACAGGCATCTTATAAACCCCATGCTGAAAGTCTGGTTTTCAGATCCTGTGACTCGTCCTTTCCTCTGTGATGCTGCTCTCAATCGTTCTTTCCTCCCTCCTTTCTGTCTGTTCTCTTTCTCTGGCTCCTCTCCTCCCTGCAGTCTCCTGTTAGCACTCAGGCGATTCGTCCCGCTCCTGCGGCTCAAACTAAACCGGTCCAGTCGAGTTCACCGAGTGCCGCGGCCCAGACCAGCACTGCAGCCGGCCCCGCTGTGAGCATCTGCCCTGTCCCGTCTCTGTCTCTCCTTCTCTCTGTTTCCCACTCATCAGCATCAGTTGTTTTTATGTTCATGTAAGCATTAAGATGCCAGCTGTATCTGACCATAGAGTTTCAGAGGAGAAAAACTGAGTGAATTTAATATTCAGCTGCACAAGGCTGTGCATTACAGCCATTTAAAAAATCTGATTTAATAAAAAAATTCAGACAACAAGATACAAGAGGCCATACTTTAAATTAAAAATATTGTCACAATTTTAGAAGATACACATTTTCGCTAAAACTTTATTTTATTAATAAAATTGTCATGTTTTTGTTAATACAGTGGTTCTCAACTAGGGGAGCAATTATCCTCAGCAAACTTCCAAGATGACTAAAATGATTTAAAATATGACAAAACAAGCTTTAAAATAAGCTAAAACAACTGAAAATCAAGATGTTTTTTTTTTTTGGTTCCCTCAACAATCATCATTTTATTTAAGAGCCAGGATTCACACATTCACGATTTTCGTTTTGGAAAATCTGAAAATATGAGGTAATTTCTAAAGTGTGATTCAGGGTTATTATCATTAACTAAAACTAAACTGTAGAAAACATTTTCATTACTTGAAATAAAAAAAACATTAAGTGAAATAAAATATAAAAAAATAAACATTTGAAGTACTAAAATTATAATACAAATAACAATAAAAATGACAAAAACAACAAAATTACTAAAACTTTTAACTAAAACTGAAATTAAAACAGAAAATATAAAAATAAAATACAAAATTAAAAAAATCAAATACTAACAAAAATTATAATAGTATATCAATGATAATAAAAAGAAAAAAATCAAATACTAACAAAAATTATAATAGTATATCAATGATAATAAAAAGAAAAAAATCAAATACTAACAAAAATTATAATAGTATATCAATGATAATAAAAAGAAAAAAATCAAATACTAACAAAAATTATAATAGTATATCAATGATAATAAAATTACACTGGTGTGATTTCTAGACCTGAAAAAGTCCAAGAAATGAATAAAATGGTAAGAAGTCGTGTAAATATTTAGAATGAATATAAATGTTTCTAGTTATGTCAGGCTCTACAATATTTTATCAGGTAGAAATTGCTATTTCAGTAAAAAAAAAACAACAACAAAAAAACCCATGACAAAACAAACAATCACAAACTACTAGGAAAAAAAAGTAAATTAATTGGTAATAAAAAGAGCAAATTCTGAAGAACATTCAGCTTTTGAAACATTTGGAATTATGTAATTTTAATTACTTTATTTATAATTATTTTATTTAATTATTTAAATATATTGCCACTGCTACTTTCTGTAAATGAAAAAGTTTGAAAATGAGCAGCGCTGTCATTACAGCATGAACTGAATGAACTGATCAACATCCAAAACCAGAATGATCTGCTTTTAATCTGACTGAAATCAATCTTATGTGCTTTTTAATCTACTCCTGTGCTTATCTATAAAGTTGTGTTTTATTAGATTTCTTACATAAAGACAAAGAACAGACAGGAAAAACTCAACATTGCTGTAAGAGATGGAGAGCGAGCGCCTCAGGAGCAAACCAAGCGAACTGTGAGTCGTCAGGTGCAGCGATCACGTGCTCTGAGTTCTTCTCCTCCATCTCTCTCTCTCTCTTGGCTCCTGTCGTCCCCCGCTCTCTCGGGACACGTGATGTGACAGGGCGCGCTGTGGCCGTCTCATCTGTTCTCTGTGGCCTTGCTGGCAGGCAGACGTCAGCTTGTGTTTATCTCCGTGTCTCTGCTCCTTCCTCCTCTAGAAGGCCCCCGTGGCAGCCGCCGTGGCAGTGACAGCTCCCCAGCAGGTCCAGCCGGCCTTGGGCCCCCAGGGGCCCCTCACTCAGATGCCACTAGCCCCGCAGAGCGCAGCCACCCCGGCCCCCGGATCTCCGCTTGTCTCCCAGGTCTGTGTGCCCTCCTGTATCGAAGCCCGCAAGTTTCTCTCTCTCTTTATCTATTCTTTTTCTCAGCTCAAGTGAGTGAGTGACTGTTGGACCCCTCAAGCTTCCCTGGTTAACTGTCAGGACTTGGTTAGGCTCCATCCAAACCACCCACACACACACACACACACACACACACACACACACACACCTGCCAGCATGTTCAAGAATATACAAACTAACACACATGTGGCAGTACCAGCCTATAGACATCTGGGCATTACATCTGCACGCAAACACAGACATGCATGTTCGCATACACTACCATTCAAAAGTTTGGGGTCAGTGTGATTTTTTTTTCTTATTCTGTGATCAAACATACAGTAAAAATGTGAAATATTATTACAATTTAAAATAACAGTTTTCTATGTGAATATCTGTTAAAATGTAATTTATTCCTGTGATTAAAAGCTGAATTTCCAGCATCATTACTCCAGTCTTCAGAAATCATTCTAATATGCTGATTTGCTGCTAAAGAAACATTTCTGATTATTATCAATGTTGAAAACAGTTGTGCTGCCGAATATTTCTGTAGAAATCATGGTACATTTTTTCTTTCAGGATTGAAATAGAAATCTTTTATGACATTATAAATGTCTTTGCTGTCACTTTTAATATTTTTAATGCATCATTGCTGAATAAAAGCATTAATTTTTTTAAATGAACTGACCCAAAACTTTTGTATATCCCGGTGAATCTCACAAAGCTGTCAAGAACACGTACAGGTCATATTTAACCCCCCCTAAAAAAAAAAAAAAAAAAAAAAAAAAAAAAAAAAGTGTCTCTCACGGCTCCAGAAAAAAAAAGAATTGTTGTGTTACAGTCATTTATATTAAATTATCATACCTTAAGTCAATTAAGAATAATGGAAATTACAAAAAATAAATCCCGGATTCTCTATGGTAATGAAAATTGGTGGCTAAATGTGTTTACTTGTCATGAAAATAATGTCACAATTCATAAAATCTAAAAATAGGCTTCATTTCCTTTTGATTTTGTGGTGAAATGTGGCCTGTAAATGTTTGCACGAGTTTGACCAGTTCATGAATAGTATTTGAGTTCAGTGTTGACAGCGTAACACGCCATCAGCCCTAAAAAAGACTTTTGATTGACACATTCTCTAACCTCAAATGATTGACAGCTTTGTAGCATTTAAATGGAATTTAGAGGATTTCATTAAAATACTTGAGTTACCCATGAGGGTCGATCTGTGATTATGACAACAAAAGCACAACAGAGCACGGATAAACCAAAACCAAATCAAGACACACGCTTCAGCTCTGCCTGTGCTGTGTTATCATGAGGCACGTCTAATTCAACACGCAGCGTTCTGATGCACGAGTCGATGTGAAACTAATGAACCATCTCTCTCTCTCACCAGGAGATGCAGGAGAACGTGAAGAAGTGCAAGAACTTCTTGGCGACGTTGATCAAGTTGGCATCCCATAACTCCCCTTCCCCAGAGACGTCTCGAAACGTGAAAGCGCTGGTGCAGGATTTACTGGTACGTGTGGCGCCTCTGCTCCAGAAATATCTGAATTCATAAATCTACAGCGTGTAGAATGTTCATTTTGTTCTTTAAATGTCATCATGAAAGGCCTCATTTTAAATCCTGAATATTACACCGGCCTGCATCATATTTGCTGAATAAAATCCAACACTTGTTTATTACTAATTCTAGGTGCTGCTGATTCCAAAAATAGTTGCTGATTTGCTTGAGCACATCACACCTTCTCACAAAATATGATGCATTTCGTAGCATTTTTGGTTTTACAACCATTTGTTCGGAGAAGTCTTGTATTTTCTCTTAATTAGCAGAAAAACACCACAAACACATGATTCCTGTCTGAATCTGAGCCAGATTACAACTACTTGTTCAATTCTCAGCCCATTTTCACATATACGAATGCCTAATCCTTGACAGAAAATGACAGATTTTGTGAAATAAGTTTATTTATAAACTTTTCTTTGACATTAAATGGAGTATTTGAACATATTTTCCCACTCCTTTGCAGATTGCAAGTTAAGTTACACATTTGCAATATTTTTTGTCATTAAAATCGAAAGACATTCGATTGCTTTTGTTATTTTGATTTTGATGTTTTGTGCATTAAAACT
>NW_015554052.1:106913-109732 GCF_001515605.1 Sinocyclocheilus anshuiensis
TATAAAATTTGAAAAATCTCCATTCTTATTTTGTGATGTGATTTTCTGTATGTGATGGAAAGTTTTTACTGATATTTTTGAATTCAGCATCATCAAATTAGCTAATATTAGTCCTTCAAGATGCAGAGCTGTGCTTTGAAAATGAAATTTGACTCATGTAAGCTCAAACGTTAATTCGTTTTCATCCTGCACTAATCATCTCTTCTTCCTGTAGTTTGCATGTTTTTTTTTCACTGTACACATTCATATCTGAACATCTGCTGTCGCTCTTCTCAGGATGCAAAGATCGATCCGGAGGAGTTCACCAGCCGGCTGCAGTCCGAGCTGAAGTCGTCTCCGCAGCCATACCTGGTCCCTTTCCTGAAGGTGCGTTAACGTGTGTGTGGCCTCCTCCTCCTCTGTGTTCCTCACGGTCAGTAGCTAGCAGGCGTGTCCAGCCAGGCACAATACATGTCACATCCCGCCCGGTCCGAACTAGCACACTAATGCGGCCGCACTGTCATGCAGTGTTAGCTCGCTTACGTAAAATCCTCCAGAAATAGACATCGGCAGCCCGCGGTGTCCTCACGGGGCCTGGGATCTCAGCGAGATGTCTTTGATTACTGAGTTTAATGATCTCTGTCCGACTGTTCAGCCTCTATGAGGAAAAAATGACAGTTCACACACTGGAAATGGAATTGAAATTACACATGTGAGATCCTTTTGTTATTGTGAATGATTCATAAGTGCAGGTTATTCTAAAGTTAAAGTTGGTTTTCTGATATTTTGGTCTCTACTAGAAGAGTGAGTATTTGTAATATTATATCGGTAGCTAAGTATATTTCATGATTAGAAATGTGCAAAAATGTGATTTCAAATGACCATTTTAACCTAGACCCAGCATACAGATTCAGTCGTTTTTGACATGATAAAACATTTTAAAACAAGACAATTTGACCTTTAACAGATGTCACCATATTTCCTCAGCTGATTAATCAGTCAGTTGTTTTGTATTACAAGTTTTTTGAAATGTTATGTTTGAATATGCACATGATGCATTGCACTTATTTGCATAAATCTCCAGAACAGAAGTCTGAACATTGGTTCCTGTTTTACTTTGTTGAAAGGTTTTTAAAAGAGGAGATTTTGGATTTCTCTTTTTATTGCTCCATAATTCAGAAAAGACAGTCAACAGCCAGAAAAAAAAATCACCATGTTTGTAAGAATAAAATGTTAAATATATATCAGGTGAATTATATTTGAACAAACCCCTCTGTAAATCCCTTCAGGATACAGATAGGAATAAAATGTAAATTTTGGCTAATGTAAGTGCATTTTGATAAAATGGCATTAAAAGATATGAACTATAATTGAAATCTGCAGACACAAATAGATAAAGTGTAATAAAATATAAACACTTAACTGTATTTTGGATGATTTCTTTCGACTAGTCTAAATGAAGACATGCTACGGAAGCAAAATAGCCCAAAATCTCAATGTTAGGGTGAATGAAAAAATGAAAAACAATAGTTCTGCCTGTAGTGTCTTACCTTAAATACATACATACTTGTTTACACACAAACACACGGGTTTCATGACCTTGTGAATGTATTTGATTTAAAAAGTGGGGACACATTTTGTGCATTTTTGTTTATGAATGTTCATGCAAGTGTTTACTTTGAGGCTAACTCTGTGTGTGTGTGTGTGTGTGTGTGTGTGTGTGTGTGTGTGTGTGTGTGTGTGTGTGTTTATAAAAGTTGTGTGTGTGTGTGTGTGTGTGTGTGTGTGTGTGTGTGTGTGTGTTTGTAGAAAAGTCTCCCTGCGTTGCGTCTGTCTCTCCTGAACAGCCAGCAGTCTCTCACTCCGCCTCTGCAGCCCAACAAAACCAGCGTGACGCCGGTCCAGACGGGTGTCAGTGTGCGGCCACACCAGCCCAACAGCACCACCGTACTGCCACAAGTATGCACTGAGCTCCCTTTTTTCTCACATATGCTTCACTTTTCTCTTTCTCATTCATATAATTCAGCAGAAACAATATATAACCATACCATAGATCCTAGATATCTGTTAAATTAAATAGCGACCCATCTGGAAAACAACAAGCATCTGATACACTTAAAAAAGCAGATTTAAATGCATTCTAAATCATAAACATGTTAGAGACGTATTGTAAAAACTCTAATAGAATGCATCGTCCAGATGAAAATGCGCACATGAAATAGATGTTTCCATGATGTAGATGTGCTTTCAGGGATCTTACTCTCATATGAATAAAAGCGTTTGATGTACTGTGACTGTAATGTTTACAACTCAAAACTCCTGCTTCAGTCACCCAGAACTTTTATTAAAACGAAATAGTCTCATTCCGAAATCATAATCACAGCCATGACCTCATTAACATATGCCCAGCCATATTTGCATATCATACTTATTCTTTAATTAGAAGCTTGCTTGAGCCATTGTTATTCATTTTACATGCAAAGAGTTAAAAAAGATGATTGATAAATATTACATTTTATTACTATGCATTGTATATTGGTGCATATAAATGAAAATTAATAAATATTTTATTTTTTGTTAATTCATTTTTTTTATTTTCACATTAAACATGTCCAATGTTCTTGTCTGTTTAATTGATATATTAAATGTTTTTGAAATTTTTTTTAATGTTTTTTTTTCTTCTGCTCACCAATTATTTTATGAAATATATACAGTAGAAACAGTGAAATAGTATTACCATTTAAAACAGCTGTTTTCTATGTGAATATCTGTTGAAATGTAATTTATTCCTGTGATCAAAGCTGAATTTTCAGCATCATTACTCCAGTCTTCAGTGTCAC
>NW_015554052.1:110183-144352 GCF_001515605.1 Sinocyclocheilus anshuiensis
GAACTTTTATTAAAACGAAATAGTCACATCCCGAAATCATAATCACAGCCATGACCTCATTAACATATGCCCAGCCATATTTGCATATCATACTTATTCTTTAATTAGAAGCTTGCTTGAGCCATTGTTATTCATTTTACATGCAAAGAGTTAAAAAAGATGATTGATAAATATTACATTTTATTACTATGCATTGTATATTGGTGCATATAAATGAAAATTAATAAATATTTTATTTTTTGTTAATTCATTTTTTTTATTTTCACATTAAACATGTCCAATGTTCTTGTCTGTTTAATTGATATATTAAATGTTTTTGAAATTTTTTTTAATGTTTTTTTTTCTTCTGCTCACCAATTATTTTATGAAATATATACAGTAGAAACAGTGAAATAGTATTACCATTTAAAACAGCTGTTTTCTATGTGAATATCTGTTGAAATGTAATTTATTCCTGTGATCAAAGCTGAATTTTCAGCATCATTACTCCAGTCTTCAGTGTCACATGATCTTCAGAAATCATTCTAATATGCTGATTTGCTTCATTTCTGATTATTATCAATGTTGAAAACAGTTGTGCTGCACAATAATTTTGTGGAAACTGTGATACATTTTATTTTTCAGGATTCACAGATGAATAGAAAGTTCAAAAGAACAGCATTTATTTGAAATAGAAGTCTTTCGTAACATTATAAATGTCTTTACTGGCACTTTTGATCAATTTAATGCATGCTGCTGAAAACTAATTTCTTGAATTTTCTTTAAAAAAAAAACAAAACCTTTGACCATTAGCTTATATTGAATATCTTCAAAAGGCTGAAAAACAAAATGTATTTTTTAAGTTATATCGTCCAGCCCAAAGTGTGCCATGTGTTCATAGGACTGAATATTGACTCTGAGTTTGTCTCGTCCTGTAGTATCTGGGTTTGTGTCCTGCTGCCGTTCAGAGGTTTTGCGTATCTCCCCGAGGTTTGTAGGCTCTGAGCTGTAATGTAGGCTCTGGCACAAGAAAACAAGTCAGAGAAATATGCAGGCGGAGGGCAAGTGGAATGAATGGATGGGATTTGCTCAGGGCGGCTCTGAGGGACTCACGGGGGACGGAAGCGTCTCTGTTAGTGTGCTTCCTGTTTTCTGCCCCTCTCCTCACTTTGTCACTACCTTGTTTTCTTCCTCTCTCTCTATAGTGCTTGGAAAAATTCAGCCTTTGCATTTCAGACCACAACTAGATTAAAGCACGAAGCCCCAAGAAGCCGTGGTTTGTTAAAAAACCCCCTTAGCTGTTATAAATTCACTGTAAACCACGGCTTCACGGGGCTTATTGCTTTTATAAACTGGTTATTCCATATATGTAGCAAGGTTTCACAAAATAAAACAAAGCAAATAAAATGTAACGATATTAATAAAAACATTATTCTTCCGCCAAACAATGTAGTTCCTCAGAAACGGTTGTGGTTGCAACAAAGTGGTTGCCGAGCAACACACAGACGTTAAACAAAGGTGTATGTTTGTAGAGTAATTTATAACAGCTTCGAACGTGGCTCAACCAATCAGAATCAAAATATTTTTTTTAATTGCATGTGTTTTTTGTTGAGTGTCATAATTGATGCATCAGGCTTTTATGGCACATATCTCATATAGTGAGAATATGGAAGAAAAAACAGCTTAATTTTATTCAGAGACTCAAACTGAGCAAAAATATGCAATTTGCTGCAGATGCTGATATTTAATATGATGAAATTCTGATGCTTGTAATGTAAATCAATGAGATCTTTATAACAGTAGAGCAGATACTGACATAAAATGCTATAAATATCAGTTGTCGCTCTATATCTCCAATATTATGTCTTAATAAGATGAGATTTATTAAATGATCCAAACATATAATGCAATGCAATCCAGTGCTGATTGAGAGATGAAGAAATAAACGTGAGATGTTCTGGAGGCTTGGGAAGATCATTCCTCCGCTGAGGAACAGTGAAAGTAAAGCTTCTGGAACAAACGCTCCTCAAAAGATCCTGATGATCAGATTTGAGACTCTAAAACATGATTGATGGAGAATCAAGTAAAGCTGAGCTGCTTCAGTCCAGTAAGTGTTCATCTGGAGAAATTACTGCAGTTATTCTGACGTTTACTTGAGAAAAATCAGTCAAGATTTGACAGCAGAAAGACACGTGAAGCTCCAGCTGAAGCTGGACATTTGTACAATTACACTAAAAGAGCTTTAACTGGATAAAAAACTCTAAACTATCAATCAGACGACAGAAGGTGTGGAGTAGATTAAGTGCGACAGGTTTAACAGCAAAGTTTGATCATGTTGATCATTTAGAGGCCTTAGAAATGTGCACATTAAATATGATACAGTTGACTTTATAGGGCTGCTGATTCTGATTCGAGACACAAAACTCACTGTAGACTGTAAGGCTGTTCAGATATCAGTGTAAATTGTAAATCTTGTATGTTTGTAGGGTATCAAGAGGGCAGTGGGTCCTGGAGGTCAGATACGGATGCCTGTGGTCATCACGCAGACGGTGCGAGCAACAGGTGAGCAAACACCTGAGACACACAACAAAACACAACACAGACGACCTTCAAATCTAACAATCATTCAATTATTCATTCATTCATTCATTCATTTGCTTTGCATGAAGCTCCTGCCATCTAAAACACACATACAGGTGTGCACACACAGATTTGATATGAGTCTTTCTTTTCCTGTCCATCTTAGTCTGATCTTTTATATTTTAGCCCTTAAAGTGGATTTTCAGGGGGAAAGAGTCTAAAAATACCATCTCCTGTAGCTGTGGGCTAAGAACATGCCTCTTAAAATCACGTTCAGATGCACCCTGGCTGTCACTATGTGTGTGTGTGTGTGTGTGTGTGTGTGTGGACACATTGAAGAGTGTATAGAGGAACTCTGAGAGACAGACTGGGAGAAAAATATTTAAAAAAAACGGCGAGATGCATAAAGACAAAAGCGGAGAATCAGTAAAAATGGCAGCTCGTCCTGCTGTTCTGTCTCTTTTCAGGTGCATCTTATGAAAACCTGTCAAGAAAATGCTAGGGTCATATTTCACCAAAGTCATATTTGAAAAAATGAGAAATTATTATTTATTACTAATCTCTTTGGTTACATTTTACTTGAAGCTTTTTATATAATGCATTAATTATGCCTTGCAATGCACCTTATAATAACTGTAACTACAGTTATAATACGTATCGATTAATTGTTGCACCTTTAGTAAATCACGTTCAGATGCACCCTGGCTGTCACTATGTGTGTGTGTGTGTGTGTGTGTGTGTGTGTGTGGACACATTGAAGAGTGTATAGAGGAACTCTGAGAGACAGACTGGGAGAAAAATATTTAAAAAAAACGGCGAGATGCATAAAGACAAAAGCGGAGAATCAGTAAAAATGGCAGCTCGTCCTGCTGTTCTGTCTCTTTTCAGGTGCATCTTATGAAAACCTGTCAAGAAAATGCTAGGGTCATATTTCACCAAAGTCATATTTGAAAAAATGAGAAATTATTATTTATTACTAATCTCTTTGGTTACATTTTACTTGAAGCTTTTTATATAATGCATTAATTATGCCTTGCAATGCACCTTATAATAACTGTAACTACAGTTATAATACGTATCGATTAATTGTTGCACCTTTAGTGTATAATGCATTAAAACAAATGACAAGCAACCAATTTCAGATTTAACAAGGAATCTGCAAATATTATAATGCATTTTAACCTTGGTTACAATTATGAAATGAATACCTATTTTACTGCATTATACATAAAGGGTTCAAGTAAAGTGTGGCCATGTATTTTTTATTCATTATTAATTAATATTTATTGTTATTATTATTTATTTGAAAGAAAATGAAGGCTGTGTCCATCGTGACATTATATTTTATGACAATTAAGCACATTTAACACTAAATTATTATTGAAGTGTTGCAGAAAATCTAATTTTCATTATTGTAATGCAAAAAAAAATATATATATTATACATTTTCATAATTTTGTATTAAATCATTTATAGATTTATAATCTATAATGTATAGATTTATTTAGAGATTTGTAATTATATTATTTTTATTTATAGATTTATTTGTTTAAATGGCTTTGATTTTTGCTAATTTAATACAATACATTATTTGTTTAAATGGCTTTGATTTTTGCTAATTTAATACAATACATTATTTGTTTAAATGGCTTTGATTTTTGCTAATTTAATACAATACATTATTTGTTTAAATGGCTTTGATTTTTGCTAATTTAATACAATACATTACAAATCACTATATTGCAGCAATGAGAATCTTTAATTAGAAAAATGTGAGTTACAAAAACTATCCAGAGACATTACAGTAATGAGACTTTTGTGGTCAAATGGATTTAATTGTCGAAAAAAAGAATAATGTCGCAATGCAGAAAATCTTAATGTTTCTAAAACAGGCATTATTGCAGAATATAATGTCTTGGTGTGAAATGTGACTGGGCTGAACTGGTTGAGCTCCAGACAGAGTCAAGTTTGATATAAATAGGTGTGTAAGTTCATGATAATGCTGTCTTGTCTTTTCCCAGGTACTCTAGGGAAGCCTGCGGCGATCCAGATGAGCAAAAGCCCTGCGGGCGTCACCATACAGCTCTCAGGAAACCAGAAAAACAAGCTGAATGACCCGGGGGGAGGCTCCTTCAGGTGTAGTACCGGTCGCTGGCACACGGGGGCAGCGTTTCACCAGCCAGCTGCTGATGACTGGGGGCCACTCTCTCAGCGAGGGCCGACGCTGCCTCTCATCCTTCTTATGCTTCCTTTTCTCTCTTGTTTGCTCGAAACTGTCGCTCTGAATGTCAGTGAGACCGAACACATGAGAGAGCTTAAGCTTTAGTGTCTGGTTTACCGGACGTTGCTTTCTCCTTTCATTTAATGTGTGTGGTAATTTCAAAACAAGCTAAAATACCTTGAAATGAACATAGCATTATAGTAATTAGAATATTTATAATATTTGTATATAATTATAATGAACATTTATGCATATTTGTATATGATTTATATATATATATATATATATATATATATATATAACATGTTTTTATATACCTTTTTTTTTTCTTCTTTTTTTTTTGTAATTTTCTTTGTTTGTTTTTGTTCTTTTGATTTTTATTTGAGTTTTAGTTTTTATTTATTTCCAGTTCATTTTAGTGCTTCTATTTAAACTTTTTTCAGTTCGTTTTTTTTATACTTTTTTTTTTTAATCTTTTTGTCCCGCTTTGTATTTACCATAAAAATTATAGGTAACACTTTATAATAAGGTTCATTAGTTAACTACTTTAGTTCACATGAACTAAGCATGAACAATACTTCTACAGCATTTATTAAACTAACTAATGTTAATTTCAACATTTACTAATGCATTATTAAAATCAAAAGTTGTGCTTGTTAACATTAGTTAATGCACTGAATTAACATGATCTAACAATGAATGACTGTATTTTCATTAACTAACACGAACAAAGATGAATAAATACTGTATTGTTCATTGTTTGTTCATGTTAGTTAATGCATTAACTAACATTAACTAATGGAACCTTTGGAACCTATGTTACCAAAAATATATACAGTGGGTATGGAAAGTATTCAGACCCCCTTAAATTTTTCACTCTTTGTTATATTGCAGCCATTTGTTTAGTCAACAATAACAATGCTGTCTTTTATGTATTTTGAATATAAAATATAATGCTTTTGTAAATATGACCAATTATGAAGTAGTTTAAGTAGCATGGGATGAATAGATAATTCACACAATGATTTTCAAATATTTTTTGCTTTAAATGAACATTTTTAAGTGAACATCAGACGATTCACATGAGAGAGCTTAACGTGAAATAGGACATTGATTTTATCTTTTATTTAAAGGGGTCATATGATGCGATTTCAAGTTTTCCTTTCTCTTTGGAGTGTTACAAGCTGTTCGTGAATGTCAACATATTCTGTTACACCAAATACACAAAATAATGATCTTTAAAAAAGCATCATATGACCCCTTTAATGTGCTTGGTAATTTCAAAACAAGCTAAAATACCTTAAAATATAGTAAGTACAGTTACAGTAGTTTATACGGTATAACTTTGGTAGCTTAATATTTATTACATTATGGCTTTACGGTAAGATCTATAGTATTTTGCCGAAAGTATGATTATCGTGGTAAACTGCATGACAGTTTCTGTGTTTCCGAGGCACAGATATTGTGCAAATAAGAGAATGTGTTTTTGTGTTTGACTGTTGCAATATCATAGACAGACTTTAGCTCTGTTCCAAACTGAATTTAAAGTTGCTATCCTGATGCAACATGATGCAGCCTTCCAGAACAGCTTGTTTTGGCCAAATTTGCATGCTGGTTAAACTCGATTGGAATCACTTGTGAATCATGTGCTTCACGTGAGCAGCACTATTTGTGTGGCACAGTGAGTTGCTGCCTATGTAGGGCGTTTGATTTCAGGTTCAGGTTAACTGCCTGTGTAGAGTGTGATCAGTGAGGGTTTGTAAGAGAGCGATTGTGCTTTGTGTTTGTGTTTGTGAGTGTGTCACAGGTCACAGAGTTCACTCTCTCTCTGCCCAGGGCTTCAGCCGCAGGCGCTGATTGATAAACCAATAAATCTTTAGCAGTGTGGCTAAATAAGGTTTGCTCGGTACTGATGGCGTGTTTCGTGACCATGATGTTTTTGATTGGCTCTCCACCCATCGGGTAACAACTGATTCAACTGGAAGCCGTCTTTTAGTTTAGTTTAGTTAATGCGGCAAAGATTTCCCATTTGGCATAAAGACTTGTTTTTATTAGTGACTTTCACTATTGCTATAGCTCATACTGAACAGCCCTAACACTAATTGTTAAATACTCATCCTGTGCTCTGTATATCAGTGTTATTTTAGTATTATTTATATACTATTATAGTATTTATTATTATATTAGTTTTCTTTTTCTATATTTAATTTTGGTTTTAGTATATTTTGTTATGTGTTTTTGTCATTTTTATTAGTTTTTTAATATTTTAATATTTTTAATATTATAATATTTTATTAATATTGTTTTTAGTGAAATGTAATGAAATTATTTTTTTTAAAAACAATGTATTTAAATATGATATTAAAATTATTTAAATATAAAAATGAATAAAATGTAAACAAAATACAACTAATAAATAAAACTAATAAAAATTAAAGGAACTTTTTAACTAAAATTAAAATGCAAACTGAAAATAGAAAAAAAGAAAAAATCTAATTCAAAACATCAAATATCAAAATATTTAGCTTTAATTTATTATTATTTTTTTTTTAGTTTTAGTCATTTTACTTATTTTACTTGTCACTCAAACACTTATTTCAATTAGTTGCTATGGCAACTATTCTAATTTATAAGTTATTATATTTAAATTGACATTTTTCATCATATATTTATATTTTATTTAATTTCAGTTTTTTAAATGTAATTTCATTTACCAACCATTTATTAATCATTTTAGTTTTAATCAACAATAACAACACTCATTTGTATCTATTTGAATATTTTGCAATAAAGTTAAAATATATTGCTTTTATGATCAATAATTAGGTAGGTTTGTGTTGATTTTGATTGTCTTTTCCAGTGCTTCATGAAATGAGCAGATCGTTTGCTCAATGACTCACTCAATACTTTTTCTACTCAAAGCTTATTATATTATAAAACGTATAATATATGCTATTTCAAATACTTATTTTTGCTTCAAATGAACAATTTAATGAGCTGGTTGGTTTGGTTAAAGGCTTAAAACTCAATATTCAATCATTCTTAAAAATTCTTTACGGAGAAAATAAAGGTGCAAAATATTTCAGGAACCAAAGACACTGAAAAAATCATGTTCTTCACTGTTTTAGCTATCATGGTAACTTTTTCATAGTGGAAAGCTGAATGGGACAGATCATTTTTGGCAGAAGAAAGATGAATATGACACACTAATAGTACTCATGACTTCTACACCAAACTGTTGAGTTGCTCTCATTGATTTCTGTGGCGAGTGGTGGCCGCTAGGCTAACATGCTAACTCTGGGCAGTGCTAATCGCCTCTGTCAGCTCCTACCGTGGTGTCAGGACTCATAGACACCCTGCCCAGTGTGGGAGAGGCATGCGGCCGCTGCGGCTCTGGCAGGGGGCGCGACAGGGCTGTACGCACACACACGGGCACCGGGGGTGGCTGGACGCGGGCGCGAGATGCCAGGGGGTCAATGTCAGAAACAGAGGTACAGACGCGGACGTAAATGAGAGTGGAGCTGAGTGAACTTTGACCTCTGTGACCAGAGCCATGAAGTTTTCAGCAGTGCCTCGGGTGCAGGAATCTCTGCCGCGCCGCTCCTCTGCTAATGTGCCGTAATTAGGACACTGTTACCAAGGCAACAGGAAAAAAGGAGAGCAATGATTGGGTGGAAAAGCTGCCAGTCACACTGATGGACTGACATACCTGCCTAATAACGTTAAGGGTCGGTGTTATTTCAGTGTTATTTATATCCTATTATACTGTTTATTAATTTTATATTTTCAAGTTCAAGTTTTATGAACTTTTAGTTTTTATTAGTTTAATTTTTATATTTCTATTTAGCTTTCATTTATTTTTGTTTCAGTTTTAATTTGAGTACTTTTGGTACTTCAACTTGCAGTGTTATTTTATTATTATTTCTATATTGTTATAGTATTTATTAATATTTTGATTTAGCTTTTATTTTTATATGTTCTCATTTTAATTTTTGTTAGTTTTATTAACCTTTTGTGACTTTTTCATTTTTTATTACATTATTTATAATTATTATTATTAGCTTTTTATATTCATATACTGTTGTAGTGTTTATTCATATTAGCTTTTATTTTTATATTTACGGCTTCAGTTTAATTTTTAGTAATTTATTGTGCTTTTGTAATTTTTTATTAGTTTAAAATTTCTATTTAGCTGTAATTCATTTGATTGAGTTTTAGTTTCAGTACTTTTAGCAGACCTACTTAAACTTTTTATTTCAGTTAGTTGTCAAGGCATTTTTTTAAGTTTAACATTCTCATTTATTTCACTGAAAATGATTTAAAACAATTTTAGTTTTAGTTTTACGCTGCGACCGATGGCTCGGAGTCGGAATAAAAAGCCACCTCTGTTGGAAAAACGAATGATCTGATTGAGTTTATTCTGAATTAAATTTCTAATTAAACAAGGCGATAATCTGTTACATTAAACATTCATTAAACATCTGATTTCTTTCATAATCAGTGCATGTGTCAAGGACGACTCCACAGATGTTTTTGGAAGAGAAACTGACATGCGGCTAATATGTTTACACGAGATGCGCTGTTTCTAATTCTCGTGTTTTGTTAGCTAAAGTCCTCAAAATGTGAAGACAGCTTTCTGGGACGCAGCATCAGTCAGGTCTGACAGAACTCTCATTCACATTCTATCATTCAAAAAAAGTCTGTGAACATTTATTTCATTTTATTTTATTTATTTTTTCTCACATGCACATGGGTAGTTGACAAATAACATTTCCATATGCATTAATAAATAAATAAATTCATTAATTTTAGTCATTCTTATTTTTATTTTGATTTTTTGCTCATTCACATTCTGTTCATAATATATGTGATGCACAAATAACATGTCCATGAACATTTATTATATTTATTTACTTATTTATTTTTTAAAATGCATATTCCCATTTATTTATTTATTTAAATTTTATTTTCTTGCATGCACATTGCTGTTCTGTTCAGAATTCAGTTTTTTTTTTTTTTAAATAACATTACTAATCAGTTTTGTTTGGTTGTTTCGTTTGATCCTGTGGCATCTCTAATTTCATATAAGCTCTGAAAACCACCATGAACAACTTATAATAATAATGCGTACAAAACATAATGCCGTTTTAATATTTAAAGTAGTTTATCTGTGCATGTAAACATCACTGGCGGATTGTAGAATAGCTTTGATTTAGTGCTGAACGGATATGCATTATTATGTTGATTGGAATCTGTACTACTCTGTGTAAGTCTATAATAAGATAACGTGCTGTGAGATCAGACTGACGATTATCTTGTATTTGCAGAGACGATGATGACATCAACGATGTGGCGTCTATGGCCGGCGTGAACCTCAACGAGGAGAGCGCGCGTATTCTAGCGACCAACTCTGAGCTGGTGGGAACACAGATCCGCTCCTGTAAAGACGAGGCCTTCCTGTCTACAGGTCTGCTACACCGGCGTATACTGGAAACAGGTACAGTATCTCCACAACTAACACACCTCAACCACATGACTTGTTTATAGTGCTAAATATATGTGTAGAATTATATAAGACGCTCTCACAAGGACACAGAAGCCCATCTGTGATGATCTGGAGTTATTGTGGAGAGCCTAGAGCTTTGAAGTGTTCTCTGTTCTTGTGAATGTAGGCCAGGCCACCAGGAGAGTGTGTCCTTATTGCTCGCTATATCAGAATTGCGTAGATCATTGTCCCTTGAACATTTTATATAGTTTCAACTGGATCTTAAACAGTTTCCGGCCGAGTCAGTCTGTGTCATGCTGTTGAATACCACAGAGAAATGTTCGACTCATCCTTCCATGTTTGTGTAAATAACAAAAAGAAATGTAATGAAAGTTGAATGTTTGTCCGCCTACATTTCCATCGCATCCACATATCTGTCAACATGCTTATTTAACCTGGAACATTCCTCAGCATATGACCACCAACATTTATATCCAAACAAATGTGAGAAAACACACTACCATTCAGAGGTTTTGGGTCGGTAAGACTTTTTATGAAAGAAACTAACACTTTTATTCAGCAAGGATGCATTCAATTGACCAAAAGTGACAGTAAAGGCATTTATAATGTTACAAAAGAGTTCTATTTCACATAGATGCTGTTCTTTTGAACATTCTCTTCATCAAAGAATCCTGAAAAATAAAATGCATCACGGTTTCCACAAAAATATTAAGCAACATTGATAATAATCAGAAATGTGTCTTGAGCAGCAAATCAGCATATTAGAATGATTTCTGAAGATCATGTGACACTGAAGACTGGAGTAATGGTGCTGAAAATACAGCTTTGATCACAGAAATAAATTACAGTTTAACAGATATTCACATAGAAAACAGCTATTTTATATTGCAATAATATTTCACTGTTTTGATAGTATTTTTGTTCAAATAAATGCAGTCTTGGTGAGCAGAAGAGACAAAAACATAATAAATCTTGGCGACCCCAAACTAAAATAAAAGTTGGCGTTAAGCTAATTATTCACAATGAGTTTCACATTGAACTGCTAAATTGAGTACAATTTCTCTCACAAAATGCTTTTGTTTGATTTAAGATTCAGACTAGAATCTTATGACTTGTATGAAGTTTTTTTTCTCACAAACTAGTTTACACTAGATGTACAGCACTTGTTGTGTCACCCTTGTGTTCGCTACACATTAGATCTCAGTTAAGCGTCAGAAGCCCTGGGGCATCTGTTTTACCGCGCGTTAGCGTGGCCGTCGAGCTGTCGCTGGGAGCGCGGTGTGCGTTAGAAACCAGTAATTCTTCTCAAAGGTGCAGGAGTGTGTGTAGGACGATGAAGCGCCCCCTGCTGGGCTGTGGCGTAGCGGCGGTGTGGTGTCGTGTCATTGATGGGCTGCTGGAGAACTTGTAGGTGACAGCAAACCAAGGGAGGCACAAATCCTGCCAGCTCAGCTCAATCTGAGAGAAATGCACACACACACAAAACCCAACAAAACTCCTGAAAGCCCTGATTCACCCTCAAACACAAAGATCACATCCGTTACACTCGCTCATGCTACTTTAAACAGTTATGATGTATTATACTTTTAGTCAACATGAAATCGAAAATTGCATGCTTTGTATTTTGTGTGTGCATTCCTGTTATTTAAACAGTAGAGCATGATGCTAGCAAGGTCATGGGTTCGATTCCCATGGAAAACATGAAATAATCAAACACATACTTTGAATGCAATGTTTTTTTTTGTTTTGCTTGTTTGTTTGTTTTTGCAAAACTTAAATTTCAACAAAAATACAACATTAGAGAACAAAATACATGTGGGGGAATACAGAGAAAATGCATGTACATGAGTTTGATTACCATGGAAAGCATTACCCAATAAAATACATAGTTTAAATTAGGCCTGGGTGATAAAACGGTATCGATATTTATCAACGGTACACCGGCGATATAGCAAAAAAATTAATCAACGATATAATGTTTCATATCGTTCGGTATCGATAATTATTGACGTGATGATGTGATGATGATGTAAGTGACGTTGTTGCATTTTAACGTTTTGTTAGTCTAGCCCACGAGACGCGCCGCTGCTGCGTTATTCATTCAAAATATTAGAGAAATATAGAAGCTCAATGCGGAGAAGATCTTGAATGGGTTGAAACCGAAACCAAGCCATTCACACAGAACGCATATTCAGCGCATTTTTTAGACGGACAAATATGACTGCTGCACTCGCGGCTCACAGAAGAGATGTATAGAAAGCCATGCAAAGTTAAAACAGTTTAAACTTTTAGAAAACACGTCATGAATTTGTGGAGGTTTATTCCTTTTCACTGCGTCTCTTATGTTTTTAAATGCAGTCTGTGTGAATGGCGCTTCGGCTCTTTGTATTAAGCAATGCATAAATACAGCAAAAATATGATGCTGTTTTGTTCATAATTGTTTATGCAATTTACAAAATTATATTTGATTTTTATGAGTTAATTTAGACGTAATGCACGTTTTTATAGAGTTACCTCCTTGCATTGACAATTTAAATGCGCTGCATTATTTTGCTCATTGCGCCCTCCTGTGGCCTCGGGAGACAATTAGACCTATACAATAAAGACCTATTTAATCTGCATATAAAACATTAGAAGTGAGATATTTGTTTAATTTTTATTGTGTTTGATTGTTAAAACAAAAAATATTTGTTGTTTGTCTCAATAAATTGTGTTAATTATAAATATAAATAAAAATATACAGTGGTTAAATGTAAACAAAAAATTCTATTGCTTTTTGTTTTAAAAAAGGTTATAAAAAATGTCAATAATTATCGATACCGAACGATATGAAACATTATATCATTGGTAAATTTTTTTAGCTATATCGCCCAGCCCTAGTTTAAATGCAATGTTTTTTTTTTTTTGTTTTTTTTTTGCAAAACTTAAATTTGAACAAAAATACAACATTAGAAAACAAAAAACAAGGGGGAATACAGAGATAAAAAAAGTAAATGGGTCATGAGTATGATTCCCACTGAATGCATGAGCTAATAACATGCATGCCTTGTTTTTTTTTCTCCCACCAGAACTTACATTTGAACAAAAATACAACATTAGAAAACTAAAAAAACAAGTGGAGGAATTCAGAGAAAACAAATCAAAAATGGGTCATGGGTTCGATTCCCATGGAAATAATGAATTCTAAAAATGTATACCCTGAATGCAAAGTTTTTTTTTTTGTGCAAAATTTAAATTTGAACAAAAATACAAGATTAGAAAACAAAAACAAGTGGGGGGATACAGAGAAAAATAGCAAATACTGCACAGTTGGGTTTAAACTGAAGGTGTCTAGCTTTGTAAATATGTTGTTTACCCATCATACAAATGAAGTTTAAGACATCATCTAGCACCTTATAGCCACCTTGAATTCAATGATAATCACTTTGGATAAAAGCGTCTGCCAAATGCATTAATGCAAGTGTACTTAATGTCGTTCATGCATGTTCACGTTACTTGCCACATGAAGACTCCAGCTGTGTGTGTGAGGACTTCTGGTCCATCTGGAGTGTCTCATGTAAACCGTGTCAGATCAGAGTAATTGTGTGGTTGAACTGACCCACAGGATGGTTTTCGAGCAAGCGCTCTGTCTGCGGGGACTGAAGCTCTTCTGACAGATTGTTTATAGGTGACGGGAAGGAAAAGTTGATTTTGATGCTTCTAAGTTTTAAAACACAGGTAGACCTGCATGAAGACATTTGCAAAAGATTTTATTGTCTGGAAAAGCAGCTTGTTATTTTTTAGGACCAAATTTCTTAAACTCTTTAGTTCATCTAAAGGCTTCTTGTGCTTTTTAAAGAGCCGTGGCCTTAAGAAACTCCTCATCTTTTGACATTTCTATGATGTTTTCAGCATTTCTTTTTCCTGTTTTTACTTGTTCCCATGTAAGATCTCGTTTGGAGTCATTAAGGACACTCTCTGCACGTTTAGAGGCTGATTTAAATAATTGGTGTGATTTCCTTCAAATAACAGTGGAAGGAGAACTTATGTTAATAGCAAATTAAAGACGGGGATGTTGTAGATAGAAGCACTCAGAACTGAGATGGGCACTCGAGTTGCATTTTAATAGACTTCAGACTCGACTCCAGACTCGACCTGAAAAGACTTCAGACTTGACTCGACTCAACAAGAAGCACTCGGGAATATTTTAAACACAACTCAAGTGTTTTATCCTTAACTACTGATATCATGAAGAAAGAACTTGGGAGTTACTTATATGCTTTTACTATATCTGTGCCACATATTTTACATGTTATTTTATTTAAATAAAAATAAAACAAGTCAAAAGAATAGAAAAAGATTAGAAAATGCTAGTGTTAGAGGATTAATTTTTATAATAAATAAAAAGAAGATAGAATAGAAAAAGAATAGAGAATGCTAGTGTTAGAGGCTCTTTTTTTTTTTTTTTTTACAAAGAAAACAAGTAGTAAGAAAAGAAAAAGAATAGAGAGTGCAAGTGTTAGACATTTGGTTATATTAGTGTGTCAGAATCAGGAACATCATGAAGATCGGCTAGATGCAGTGAATGTGGGAAAACAATTAAACATACTGGAATGACCACATACATCTTCGAATGTTTTACATCTTAGAACGCACCCACAAAGGTTAATAACATTAACATTAACATTAAATATGATGCAGTGTGTCCTGTTAAAAACATGAACGAAAAATCTAGCCTTAAACCGAGCATGACGTTTTATCAATCTTTTTGTAATATATGGCTTTATTAAAGATATGGCTTTTCTCTCTCTTAATGTGTATGGGTGTTTGTGTGTGTGTGTGTGTGTGTGTGTGTGTGTGTGTGTTTCTATCCCGGTGGGGACTTAAACCTGAATACACACCGACTCATGGGGACTTAAATTGAGGTCCCCATGGGTAAACAAGCTTATAAATCATTTATTCATATGCAGTACCTAATAAAAGTAATTATGTCTACTTACTGTCTATTTAACGTTGTAATTGGTGCTATTAATTATGGAAAAAATAACGCGTATGGGTTTATATATTATATAAACTATGTATGATATAGTTTAGCAATATCACACGAGCAAGAGTGCTGTTTTCCCGAATATCTGCACGATTGCAAATGTGATATAGATTTTAATACAATAGTTCAATAAACAAGAAGTTAATATCATGTGAAGTTTTAGACACAATATTGTATTGTCTGCTTTGCTCAGTTTCGCAAATGAAAATAGTTCAAACAAAGCCACAACAGAACTTTTGTGCAACTCTTAGAAAAACAGCAGTGTTTAGTTCCTGAATTAATTGATTTTACATTTTTGTCGAGTCAATGATTCAGTGAGCAATTTATAAAGAGAGTCACTTGCTTCGTTTCCGAATGAATCGTCCGTTTGAAGGAGTCGGTTGAATTAATTACTGAATGACTCACTCAATCATTAAGACGGTGACTTGCGCCACCTACTGGAGGTTTTAGTTTCATAATTTGAGTATCATTTCATTAAAAAAAATAATTTCATATTTCAGTTCTCATTTTTTAAAAACCATTAATGTTCATCTATTATCATTATTTATGCTATGTTGAATCAAAATATTTCTTTTTTTGTAATGTCTATCCAATGCTGTACTCATCTAACACAATGTTTTTAAATGATCTTTTGGGGGCCATATTCTCATCTAAAATTGATGTGTGATTAATTATTACTAGAATTAGATTAATTAGCATCTAGTGGCTACATCATGGTGTTACAGATGATTTTGAATATGAACGGGCCTCCTCAAATTAATAATTTTACATGTATTTTTGTATCTTGGATTAACTCTATGTACAGGTAGAGGAAGACAATTTGAGCTAGATTCCTTGTAGTATCCCTGGAACATATTTTGTCTTTAAAATACAAGCTTGTAAATAGGATTTTTAAGGATGAGAATTTATTTGCAACAATTAATGAAATGACTCCAGACTCGACCCGGACTCACGATGAAAGACTCCAGACGTCTGATTCCAGCTTAAAGACTCGAGACTTGACTCGGACTTGTGGACATATCTGGCTCAGAAGGTTTGCAGCGGTCTTTAGAAACTGGTGCTAATTATCCTTTAAAGTAAAAGTTGTCAACTCATGTGAAAGAGCTGATTTTCTTTTTTTCTTGTTCACAGGAAAGAGTAATCACAGATTAAAATGTCAGTCTCTAATTTTTCTCCTCAGTATCAGTCCAATGAAATGGAGAAAGTTGCTCTTGTTTCTCAGATATTTCTCCTAATAATCTAATATTTTTCTCCAAAATGTCTCAGACTGTGCTTAGATATGCCAAGATTCCTATATCTGCAGTCAAAAGTCAGAGATCTCAATATGAAGTCAAAGAAACAACTGAGACAGAGTTGCTTGTTTAAGTCTCTCGAGCTCTTCTGGGTGGTTGGATCAGCTTTGCTGACCTTCCAAACCACAGAGGCTCATCCAAACTCATTTTGCTGAAATTTCAGGAAATCAGGTTTGAAAATGAGCCGCTGGTGTGACAAAACATCCTATCAACATATTTGTGTTTTAAATGCAGGTCGTGTCGGTTCATCATAACAACTCTTTGTTGTTTCAACACACATTGGACCTTTTTGTGGAAGATTTATAAGACAGGACAGATGTAATTTTCTCTCACTGAACTTCCTTCCAAACATCTGCGCGGTGATGTGTTTTGTTTGATTATTGATATTTTTTCGTAACATCTGCATCTGCTTCTTACTTGTTTCAGCTAAAAGGTTTGGAGTGACGGACGTACCGCTGGAGGCTGTGAACTTCATCTCTCACGCCACCCAGTCCAGATTACGGACGGTGCTGGAGAAAGTTTCCTCCATCGCCCAGCACAGAATGGACTCGTGTAAGGTACGAGACTTGTGGAAGAGATGCTTTTATTATTTATATACAGTGTTGGGGAAAGTTAAAGCAATGCATTACAATATTGCGTTACTCCCTAAAAAAAAAAAGTAATCTGATTACGTAACTCACGTTACTTGTAATGTGTTACCCCAACACTGTTTATATATGTATCCTGTGTTGCTGTAAATAGTTTTCCTACAAAGGACACTAACATCATCTGACAGTCACAAACACACATTGGGTAATTCGGCTGCTCATCAAACATCATTAACATGAAAATCATTTGCTAGAACACCTTAGCAGCTGCCTAGTGATGCCCTAGCAAAGCCATAGCAACCATCTTGTATACCCTAGTAACACCTAAGAAACCACCCAGAATGCCCTAGAAACCAACTTTAACATCCTAGCAACCACTTAAAAATGCCCTAAAAACCAACTTGAACATCCTAGCAACCAGCTAAAAATGCCCTAAAAACCATCTTGGACACCCTAGCAACCACCTAGCTGTGTCTTAGCAACTGTACAGAACTCTTTGGCAGCACCCTAGCAACCACCTAGGAACACCATAGCAACCATCCACATTACTTGCAATAGCCTTGCAACACCAAAGAAACCACACCATAGCAACCACCCAAACTGCCATAGAAACCATCTTAAACACCCTAGCGACCCACTAGCAATGCCCTAGCAACCAGGACTCTTGGCAGCACCCTAGCAATGACCCAGCAGCCATCCAGAATACCCTAGCAACACCATAGTAACCACCTAAACAACCCTAGAAACCATCTTGAACACCCTAGCAATCACTTGCCATTCTGACTGGCTGTTTTACAGAATAACTTGACTGGTTTGCTGAAGTTTGTGTTAATAAACTTTCTGTTTGTATGCATTCTATTGTTAGTTCATTATGCATGTCTATGTGTGCAGTTTTAATGTTTAAATGTATTAGATATATGTATATTTTTCACTGTTAGTTCATGTTAACACACGCAATCGTATTGTTGAAGTGTTGCTGAAATGCTGCTGTTGAAGTGGAAACTTTTGGGTACATGAATTACAAAGAGACCAAAGCAGACAGGTAAACAATTCAGTATTCAAACCCACAGCCAGAGAGTCCAACACGCGCTTTACCCGCACAGCCGAGCGCATCACATTAAACGCAGCACTCTTTCAAGAGAGTCGCATTAACGGGAACCCAAAACAAACCCACAAAGGAGGAAAAGCAGGTGGCGGAGTGCTTTAAAAGCTGTTTATTTGTGTACATGGCGAATAGCTTAGCGAAGAGGAACGCCGTCACGGACGCACGTTTTGTTTTTTTGTTTTTCTGTTTGGTGTGTGTTGTGGCTTTTTTGTTGCGTCTGGCGCTTTCCGCGCGCTGCTTTATAAATGAGCCATACGAGACGCGCCTGTGTGAAGAAACTGACATCAGCAAAAAACAAGAGCGTCCTGAAACAGGCACAGCTGACTTCATAGCCATCAAAGAACAGGAGAGACGGAGGCAGGGATGAGAGGAGAGACGAGCTAATCAGAAAATGAAAAGAGGCAGGGATAGTGCAGGAAGTGCGCAAAACATCGAGGTTGCTTTCTGAAGTAAACATGTTTTTTGCGTTCGACCCATAAACTTCTGTCTCACCTGCCTAAGAAGAAAGTTTTCATCATGATTGTGTCATAAACACTCATAAATAAGTTAAAATGTGCATCAAAACCTCTCCTGACCTCTTTCTCTGTGTCTCTCTGCAGGAAGACGAGTGGCACGAGCCGTCGTCTGATGTGCGCTCGCAGCTCAAGTTTTTCGAGCAGTTGGAACGGATGGAAAAGCAGAGGAAAGATGAGCGAGAACGAGAGATTCTCCTCAGAGCAGCGAAGGTAATCTGGCACCTCGTGATCTCTCAGATCCTCTCGTTTATGGCACATAAATGTTAATGACGGGATCTCAGCTGCAGAAGAACAGAAGTTCTTCACACTTCTTCAAATACATGGGTTAGATCACCCACGCTTATTAACTCTTTTCCTGCCAGCGTTTAAAAAAAAATAAAAAAATTGCCAGCCACCACCAGTATTTTTGGTCATACTCACAAAAGTGTAATGGCACCCAGAATATTTTGTTGTATGAATATCTAAACATGCAATATAGCAAAACAAAGAACAGAGTCTCTGGTTTTAAACAACAACAACAACAAAAAACTGTTTTATTCTAGCTTCATGCAAACTTTTTTATCAACACTTGAATGTAGGTAAGTTTCATGAAAAAAAGCAATATTTTGAACAAAAAGCTGAGAAAATCGCGTTTTTGTAAAAGACTACATCTGGATCAGATTCAGAACGATGATCAAAACATAGATGGAGTAGATCGCTTCCATCAACACATCCACATTTTGTTACATGAAATAAAATAAACTTTTAAATGAAGTAAAATAAAATGGAAAAAGTATATATATTTCAGCTAGGTGCCAAAGCAATATTTTTCTTTTCATTTAATTGTACTAAAAATTTGTAAAAAAAAAAAAAAAAGTATAATAATAATAACAATAATAATAATAATTATTATTATGCATTTATTTATAAAAGCTGTTTTAAGTGTGTTTGTGTGTAATGTATATATACACAGACATTGTGTGTATATATATATATATATATAAATAAAACATTTATAAAACAGCCATGCTACATTATATTCTTTGAAATACCTTGGAGTGCATGAATAGGTTAAATTAATATATGAATAGGTTAAATGAATGGTATATGAATAAGTTAAAATTGTGAGATGGGAGCAATGTTTTTAAACAATATTGTGAATAATTAATATAATTCGTTTTTTTTATTTAGTATATATATATATAAAAATAATAAAAACTTAATAAAATCTAATAAAAATGACAAGATTACAAAAGCATTAAAATTATAATGAAAATGGAAAATGCAAAAACAAAAACTATGTAAAATATAATATAATTCTCAGTAGTATCTCAATGATACTGAGCCAATGACATTAGATGAGCTTTGGAAAGACAAACAGAATGAACGTCTGAGTACATCACTCACAAATCAAAAGCATTCTTGCATAATTTGTTGTTTAAAAGAAATCAAATAACAGATCTCTAATTTCTGTCTAAATCATTCTGCAACACATTTTACAGATATCAAATTACAATAACAAAATTAATTGGCAATGGCAGTTTACCCAAGAATGTTTTTATGTACACAGAAATGCTCTTACTCATCTTTCATGAATTTGGCCCGTTATCTCTGGTCCGCACCCACTGATGGAGCTCAGCGTGCTGTGACTGATCACAGATCAGCCCACAACTTATCTGAGGATGCTGGAACAAAGTTTACCTTTATGTCCAGTGCGGTGCGTCTGATCCTGTGAAATGACCAGGAAGCCCCAGGAAACAGGGGCACCACAGTGAAATATTTCGGCTCATTTCCGTCATTAATTAATATAGCTCAGAGACGATGACCGAGTCTCGCCTCCCTTCGGCCTAATGCCATTATTATGCCATAGCTCGGCCACGCGGGAGATTATATCTCCAAAAACCAGACAGTTTAGCTCATATGCGAGCACGAATGGCCACGCCGACCTCTGTGACTTTGGGCCTGGATGAGACGTTACGCAAGCTGATGTATCGCAGTTGTTAGGGATTTCAACTCCGCTGAAGCCTAAAATGCGATCAAGGAAACATGCATATGTGTTTCCAGCTCAAATGCATTGTAAATGTATCGTCTGTAGCTCTTTGAACTCAACAGATCATTGCCAGTGTAGTCTGGAAACAATGAATGAATGAATATTGACAGACAGAACAAACAAATCTTGCTTTATTTTGGGTTGAGGTCATTGTGAGGGAGCAGAAACCCAATCGTTTGTGTCCTTGTATTCTCGCTCTCGTCTTTAAGCTCAGCGCGATTTGACCCCTTAAACATGAACCTTCTAAAATAAATCTCATCGTCCGTTTCAAATATGACTGGAGTCTTTGGGGACGAGCGCGAGGGCCAGGGGCCAAACGCATTACTCTCAGCCGAGATAGCGACCAGTACGTGAACCGCCTGATATATTTAAAACCAATTAGCAGCGAGGAAGGGCAGAGTACTGCCGCCCCTCTCCTCACCGAGAGAGGGAGAGTTAGGAGCCATTCTCATGGGGCAATTAAAAAAAGACCGGAGACCTAAACACAAAGCCCTCAGGATCACACGCACACACCTCACACATCTCTCTCGCTTTAAAGGAGACAAAATGAGAGTAAAATCACACAAGGCCATGATTAAATGCTTCAGCAGAGAGATTTACCCTCTCTGACCACACACACACACAAATGCACAAATCCAAAGACACAAGCAGGACTAGAGAGCTGCAGGGATGATGTATTTTTGTATGTTAGCATCACCCTGGTTCCCTCAACCAGATTTTGGATTATTGCAGAAAATAAGCTCTGTCACCAACAAAAGTTTATGATTCTTACACATTTCGATCATCAAGATAATTTCCACAAATGAAGACAACTTTTATGAAGCCTAAATGCGATCAGCAGAAGTAAAAAGCTGAAGTTATGCTATAAGCGAACCATACTATGGCTGTAAACTTCAATGTCCACTAAACTTCGGACAACTCTTTCAATCTTTAAGACAAGATGCTACAGGCAAAAACATTGTTTTTTTTTTTTCACATTTTTTCCATTTAGCCCATTTTGGGCTAGTTTGCTTTTCATATAAGAATGAAATCTTTTAAAATACACTTTTAAGTGTTTGTTTTATTGTACTTTATCTGTTTGAATCTGTAGATTTCAATTACAGTACCTATCTTTAAAGAACATTTCTCAAATGAATTTTTCCTCCACTTCAGCAGTACTTAAATACACCAGACTTCACAGTTCTATTCCTATCTACATTCTGAAGGGTTTTACTGAGGGGTTTGTTTACATAACATCTGCCTGATTTAATACATTTCATTCTTAAAGACATGGTGAAAATGTATTTATTTTTTGTTCTTGCTGTTGACAGCGCTTTCTGATTGATGGACTGATTAAAAAGAGAAAAAATCTCCTCTAAAACCTTGTCATCAGAATAAAACAAGAATTCTGAACCTTGCTTTATCCAGTGTTCAGATATCCGTGCTGGACATTTATGCAAATTAATGCATATTTAAATACAGTGCCTCCTTTGCATATTTAAACATAACATTTTGAAATGAACTGTTTTCTATCCATGTAATGCATGAGTTTGTATTAATAAATAAACTCAACACAAAATAACAATGCTTATTTTAAATGTCGTAGAATAGAAGGTGAAAATACCTTGAGCTTGTGTTAAACACAGACCTTATTTCAGGCATTTGACCAAAACCCCCTGACTTCAGCACGATGGAACCGGAAGTGCAAACGTGCTCATTTCTGGGTTTTAGGACTCATTCCTGCAGCACTTTATGTGACGAAAGGGCCACTAGATGCATGTTTGGGCTTACAGTTTCGACATTGGCACAAACATGCACACACAAATTGGAATAATTGTTTCATTTTCTACATTTGTATACACACACACACACACACACACGCGCGCGCGCGCACACACACACACACACACACTGATGAGTGTCAGGCTGCACCTGCATTTGTAACAGTGTGTGTGTGTGTGTTGTGTCTTTTGATTAGTAGTTGCTTATGGCGATATGTGTGTGTGTGTGTGTTTGGAGGGCACAGCCTGCGGGCGTAGAATCACTCACCGCTGAACACACACACACACACACACACACACACACACACACACTCCGTCCTTGACACATAAGATCTGCCCTTGTTTGTCCTGAACTATTTTAGTGCGGCAGATGAGGTGAGCTTACGACACGCGCTCACCTGCCGTCTGCCCGTCTCTCCCTCCATCCTTCCTTCTGTCGTTCATCCTCCCTCCATCTCTCTCTCTTTCTCTCCCAGAGTCGCTCGCGGCAAGAAGATCCAGAACAAGCCCGTCTGAAGCAGAAAGCAAAGGAGGTGAGGCTTCCATCATTACCACTGACATTTCAAGGCTCCCGCAGATGAATTTTTTATGTCGTGCTACATATGTAATGCCATTTAAAGTCTGACTCTGGGGAAAAAGAAGAAAGAAGAAAGTTTGAGGAATTATTTTCATTGATTGATGTCCTGTGAAAAAATGAGCGTTTTCCTCTTTCTCTCCAGCTCTGAGCTGGTATTTAGGAGAATGTGCTGTGCGGGGCAGAATGGGGAATCTGATTGGAGATGAAGTCAGAGTTTTTCCCGTTTGACGGATAATTTGCCGAGGCCATTAGCATCATAAAGGCGGATGGCGTGGCGCTCGATCTGGTCCTGTGCTCGCAAGACGGGAGACAATTAGTAACCGTTACTGCGGTATGAGGCACAAATTGCTTGCTTGTGTCTTCTCCTGCATTGATTTTTGTTTTTTACGCTGCCAATTAAAAGTAGTGCTGTTCTCAATTCCTGGTAGATCTAATGACGCACTAGTTTTAGGGAAAACAGTTGACTTTGATGCGAGGCTGATGCATGTGTTTGTGGTATTTGTAGAAACAACTTCAGCTTTAGACGCATGTGTTTGTGGCGTGCACTGCGATGTTTGCACTCCGGCCATCACTGATGGTGCATGGTACTGTGGATGTGAGTCCAAACGAGCCCTGTTTTGAAAACCTCCTACGAACACAGAAATGCATTTGTAAATTTGCTCACTTGTTTTGATTGTTCGACCCAAAGCTGAGTTTTATCCCACCCTTCCACCTGCAGCTGTGTTTCTACTGTCAATTTGAGAAAATGACTTTGCTTTTAAAACTAAAACTAAAATGTGTAAAGAACAAGCAAGTCCTGTGTGGACATCAGAGTTGTGCAAAATTCTGAACAGAAGAATTGACTTTTTTGCAATTCATGAGTTGGAATTGGAATGGAATTGGCCACAACTCACAGGAAGCTGAATTGGACACTTATATTTACGTTTACATTTATGCATTTGGCAGATGCTTTTATCCAAGGAAACTTACATTGCTTTCAAGTTACACATATCATCAGTGAAAGCTTTCCCTGGGAATCAAACCCATAACCAAATGTGTTATTAGCTAGCACTACAGGAAGATGAATTAAATGTTAAACATAAAGAATTATATGTATATGAATTAAAGAGGTTTCTATAGGTGACATTTCAAACAGATCAAACTTTTTTATTCAAAGTTTGTCTTTGCAAACCTTTTTTTTCTAGGAAATAATTCACATGCAGTTATAAGAACTTCAGTTCATTTTAGATTTATATTTATGCATTTGACTCTTTTATCCTTACATTACATTCAAGGTATATACATTTACATTTGATCAGTTCTTGCTTTTCCTGGGAATCAAACCCATGACCTTGGCCTTGTTAGTGCCATACTCTACATGTTAAGCTACTGGAAATTTTACCTCCTTAAATTCAAATAGCAATTCTGCATCCTGTCTGAAACAGGAATTAGAATTTAAATTGATTCTCAATTCAATTCTGAATGGTGCACAGCCCTGCTTGAAGAGCTGCGATGATAAATGAATTATACACGCCATCTTATAGCGGTTTACTCTCATGCATTAGTCGAGATTGCTTTTGTACTTATTGTGAACAATCCCCAGACCCCATTAACTATCTTTTTAAAGAATTTGTACTATTTATGTTCAACTCAAAATGTATTTTTGTACTAACAATCATAACTGATTATTTATACCAATTTTAATGTTCTCTAAAGAAAATGCAGGTGTTTTTGTTCATGCAAACCTCTTTTCTCTATGCTGAAGTGGTTGCCAAGGGGTTGCTATGCAGTTGCTAAGATGTTCTGAGTGTTTTTCAGCATGTTGCTGTTGCTACAGTGTTTTGGGGGGTTGCTAGGGTTTTCTGGTGGTTGCTAGGTGGTTCTTTTCTGTCTAGTGTGAAAAGTGATCAGTGATCGTCTGCTCTGTAGATGTGCATTTGTGGTATTTTTTCACCTGTTTCATGGTGCAGCTGGTGAAAATGATGCATTTAATTACTTAGTAAAGAAACAACGCACCTTTTCTCAATAGCACACATGATTTGAGGAATAACAGTAAGCATAAACGCTGAACTTTGATACTTAGTTCTAAGGTTTGGTAACTAATTGTCATCCGTGTATCTTCTTCACTGGATCTCCTGACTGTCATCTGTCCATCTTTTTTTTAGGTATCACCCTTGTTTCCTCTCACTCTCTCTCTCTTCTGCTCCACATTAGAGAGGTGTAACCCTTTAGAGTGGATTGTAGTCTTCCCATCAGCCTGTGCTGTATGTAAATGAGGTGATTTGTAATAGGCTGCGCCCGAGGCCGTGTGATCAAAGTGGATCTCCACCCTGTTAAGTGGCAGGCAGCTCATCATCTCAACAGATTAACTTTCCACCCACAGAACGACTACTACAGCTCACACACACACACACACACACACCCTCGCTCCGTCTGTGTCATCAAAAACTCCCAACTTGTTTCCAGTCAGAATTTTAAATAGGCTGAAATCTCACTTTTATTTGCTGTTGCACCAGAAATGGCGTTTTTCCGTCTCTCTCTCTCTCTCTCTCTCTGGGCGTAATGGCCGTGGTCGTTTCTCAGTGCGGTTCTTCCTCCGGTTTTCATCTCCTGATTGGCTGCAGGCGACAGAGCTGCTGTTTGCGTCTGTTGTAGAGGTTTCGCACATCTGCCCAAATTTTCATCAGGATAATGAGGTTGATCTGCACTGCTTTCACTCTCTGTGACGGGTAGAACGACAAGAGAGAGGTTTATTACTCATAACCACACCATGGACACACACACACACACACACACACACACACACACAAGAGAGTCTTTCTGCATCTCTTGTCAATGTCACTAGTAGTCACGTTTATACCAACAACTTGATTTCACAACTCCTGATAAGATTTGCACAACAATTTAGTTTAAGGGGAAATGTAGTTTAAAAAAATTCTCTCATTTACTCGGCCTCATGTATTCACAATTTCATTTTGTGTTCCATAGAAAAGATATTTACAGGTTTGGAATGATGTGGGTGAGTAAATGTTGACATAATTATCATTTTTGACTAACATATCGTATATCTTGTCATATATTTGGGACTTGTACACCTTTTGATTTGTCAGATTTAATGTCTTTAATGTCTCGGTTGTTTCTCCTAGATTGCAATCAGGGTTGGGAAGGTTACTTTCAAAATTTATTTCACTACAGATTACAAAATACATAAGTTTTGCAACTTAATCGAAATACTTTTGAATATTTTGGAACACTAATCAGGTATGTAAAAAAATAAAAATAAAATGACTGATGCTCAAGAAGGCAACTTGATGCATTAAGAGCCGGGGTGTGTAAACTTTCTGCATTGGATAAATTGGGTAAATTGTACTTATTTTGTCTTCTGGGAAACATGTAAGTAGTAGCTTTTGAAGGGCAGTATTAAATAATAAAAAAAGATCTTTAAACAAAATAAATTTACACATCATCATCCTATTCAAAAGTTTACACCCCCTGCTTTTAATGCATTGTGTTTCCTTCTTGAGCATCAGTAAACATTTTCACCTTTTGTAATAGTTGCATAAGAGTCAGTTAAAAAGATGGATCTCAAAATCATACAGTCATTGTTGGAAAGGGTTCAAATACACAGAAGACGCTGAAAGACCAAAGAAAGATGTCTCAAACTATGCTCAAACCAGCCAAGATACCAAAATCTGCAATCAAAAGTCTGAGATCTCAGCTTGGTCTCAAATATTCCTCATCAAATTCTCCCCAAACCAAACAATCTGCTCTTCTAAGCACATTCATTTTATATCATTATTTATGATATAAAAGTTCATATTGAGATCTCTGAGATTTGATTGCAGTTGAGTGCAGTTTGAGACATTTTTTAGGTCTTTTCTGCCAATCTGTGAGAAGTTTCTCCTGAGTCTTTTTCAATTTGCTCTCTTTTGAAATCGCAATTGTGATATCGACGAGATCTGACTTGTGATTTGTCTTTCCTTTGGGAGACTCCGTTAAACGAGCGTCTGCCTCGACAAGCGCGTGCATCTGATGGACAGATGTTGTCTGATCGGGGCAGGTTTTCTATCATTCGTCTTTTTCAGCCCTTCACAAACATCTGATTCCCCGTAATGTCATCGAGCACGTGTGTTTGGGAACCTATTTCCACAGTCCTCAGCGATGCCCAAAGGTCAGATGGGATATTTTTAAAGTGCCCAGGGTGAAAATCAATGCCCAAAAAAAGAGACAGGATGCAGGAACAGGGCCGCCCACTCTAATCAGCAGCACCTCACCGCAGATACAACGAATCTGCAGAGAAAAGCGGAGAGATTGCGAGGGGACACATGACAAATAGAGAGAGGAAGAAGGCAAAATAAAGTGAAAGAAGCCGCAAATACATAAAAGAGAGCGAGCGAGAGAAGCCCTGGCAGATACATCACTGTGTCAGGTCATACAGACACTCTGCGGCCACAGATTCATCATCGCTGCCCCGCTCTCAACAGGAGAGGAGAGGCGCGAGGCAGGGCAGAGGACGCAGAGTGACCACTGCTGAACACCTGGGTAAACCGGTGCATTTGACCACAACAGCCCCTGGTCCAGCGCGCCCGCCGGCCGATGTGTCACAGACAAGGACAGAGTAACAGAGGTGGCGTAAACGTTGGCTCCCGGTGATGCTAAACGCACGAGTTTGTACCACTGCTGATGACTGTGAGTGGACATCAAACACAGAAGAAGGTCAATCAGAGATCTTTAGACGCGGCAATTTAATCTGAGACCAATCAACAGATAAATCACATTCTGTCATCATTTACTCACCCTAAATATATATATATGTGTGTGTGTGTGTGTGTGAATACTTTTGTTCAGCAAGTGTTAACTTGTTAGTGCGTCTGCTAGGGGCTGCAGTCTTTAGCCTCCTTGTTAATGTGTCCGCCTCCCATGCCGGAGACCCGGGTTCGAGACCCACTCGGAACAAGAACGAGGTGTGGCGGTGAGGACCCTCGGAACAAGAACGAGGTGTGGCAGTGAGGACCCGGGAGAGAGGGGTTACATTGGTGCTGTGACCCGGATGGGAGTGAGGTTTAGGGGGGTGAGTGTAAAGGAGGCCAGCGAGTAGGTGCTGTGCAGATAAACCTCACTCCCCTGATCTCAAGAGACACACTAGGGGCTGCAGTCTTTAGCCTCCTTGTTAGTGCGTCCGCCTCATGCCTGAGACCCGGGTTCGAGACCCACTCGGGACAAGAACGAGGTGTGGCGGTGAGGACCCGGGAGAGAGGGGTTACACAAGGATGCATTAAATTGATCAAAAGTGACAGTAAAGGCATTTATATTGTTATGAAAGATTTCTATTTCAAATAAATGCTGTTCTTTTGAACTATCTATTCATCAAAGAAACCTGAAAAATAAAATGTATCACGGTTTCCACAAATATATGAAGCAGCACAGCTGTTTTCAACATTGATAATAATCAGAAATGTTTCTTGAGCAGCAAATCAGCATATTAGAATGATTTCTGAAGGATCATGTGACACTGAAGACTGGGGTAATAATGCTGAAAATTCAGCTTTGATCACAGGAATAAATGACATTTTAACAGATATTCACATATAACACAGTTATTTTAAATTGTAATAATATTTCACATTTTTAAATGAATATTTGATCAAATAAATGCAGCCTAGCTGAACAGAAGAGACTCTTTCCAAAACATGAACAATTTTTACCAACGTCAAACTTTTGAACTGTTCCTTAAAGGTGAAGTTTGTAATATTTAGATTTAGTTTCTGGTTTGTCAGTTGAATGTGCAGAGTCACTCTTAGTCAGTCATTGGGAATTTGACTTCCTGACGAGTGAAACACTGTGATGCTTTTAGAACATCAGTCTGCCTGTTTGAGCTTCTGTACATGTCATCTTCTGGCTCGACCAATGACGGGAGTTAGGGGGCGGGGCTATCTGTTTGACTGACCAATAGAGATGAGGCAGAAGGGGCTGTAGGAGGCCGCCAGTAGCAAAATATTTTAATATATAATAACAGATATAGACAGTACTGTTGTAGCCTGCCACAGGAATAGAGTTTACGGTTTGAAACTGAAGCCCTATATTACCTGTTTCCATTAACGGCCCAATTAGACCAGTTCTGAGAGTTTAAAAACACAAAAATATGGTCCGATACACCTATGTGGTCATCATTAATATAACTTGGACTCATTTATGAAGATATTACGTGGCATTCAGACATTATTGCTTGTGTTTGGTGAGTGACTTTCACTTCATCCCTGACCTGATTGAAAACCGTTTGTCCTCTTTCTCCTCTATGTGTCTTACTTTCTTTCTATCTTGTTCGTATTTCACATCCTTGTGAATCTGAGATCCTTCACATGAAACTTGGATGTGTCAGGTGGGAATCTCTTGGCTTTTTGTTCGAATTATTTTCCTCAAATATTTTCCCTCCTCAGGCGATTGCAGTTTCTCAATCCTCCATTCTCACCATTCTTTTTTTCCTCCGTCGTGTTCTCTGTTTTATTGCTAGCGATGCATTCTTACACCACAGCATTGTGGGTAGCAGCCTCATCCAATAAGACTGACATACATAAAAGAGCCACAGACACAAACATCCCATAATGCCTGAACGCTCTGGTTCTTTCTGTAAAGCAAACTATCCTTTGGAAAGTGTGACTATGCAGAAGGAAAGACGCGCTGTGAGTGGATGTTTATGTGGATTGATTTTGCCAAGATCTCAGAATGTGAGGGAATATTTCCATCATAGAAGGAATTTGAATCATTCTGATACATTAAAAAAAACTATTTGAAGAAGTTCGAAAGTATGTTTTAAATGACTCCAGATCTGTTTTTTAGGTTACTGATGTTTGCTAAATTAAGCATAATTATTATTAGTGCTCATCGCAAAACATAACTAGAGATCCATGCAAAAATGCGTTTCATCAATTGGTTATTTGTGTTTTAATAGTAGCACATATGATTACTTGGGTCACGAATTGTGAGTAAAATGTTCTCAAGAGTGTTTCAGGTTAAGTCTGAACTTCGTCTCATTTTTTTGAAAATGTCATTTTTTTTATTGGTTTTCATTATGCATAAACTTAATGCAAACAGAAATGAACACAACAAGCACAATAATAATAATAATCAGATGTTTCTCCAAAAATTGTTTAGGACAAATAAAAATATAAAACAAATAATGCTATAAAATGATCATATGTGATTGGGAGAGTTTAATGAGAAATATTCAGTTCGTATCGATATCTTGGCAAATCTGAGCACAGTTTAAGACATTGCTGAGAATTTCTAAAGGAGACACATTTGAGATCGCCAATGTCTTTTTTTTCAAGATGAAAAGCAGGTCTGTGGCCATTTGCTCTCTATTTAATCTCATTTCTGTCTAGGAGAAACATTTGAGATACATTTGATTTAAATCTCAACACAAATCCTAAAAAAAAATGTTCAAAATCTCACAACAAAGCCCTTTTTAAAAGACAAAAGACATTACTTAGCCGCTGAAACGTCTGTCCTGAATCTGTTTTTATTTTCCTCTTTGTGGCTGCTTGTTTCATCCCTAAGATTCCTGAAGTCAAATTTCAGAAAAGAGAAGCGGAGAAGAGAAGCAAGCTTTAAAAATACCTTTGGTGTTCCTGTGTGTTTGTGAATATTATTACAAAGTGCTGTAATGAAAGAAAGAACAACACAAAGCGAGATTTTTGCCTGTGAGCGAGATGGCGAGGAATCTGAACAGCGAAAGGCCCGAGTGTGTGTGTGTGTGTGTGTGTGTGTGTGTGTGTGTGTGTGTGTGTGCATGTGGCCGCCTGGTGGAGCTCTTTCTCTTTGAATGTGGATCTCCTTGGGATGTTAACAGCAGGGGAATCAGGAATGAAGAGCTACTCTTTTGGGGATGAACTGATGGGTCTGAGTAACAGAGAGAAAAACACAACGAGAGAGAGAGAGAGAGAGAGGCGAATGGGACACAATGAACAGAAAGATGAAAGGGACAGTGTTAGAAAACCAGACTCCAGACTAGCCATGTGTTAAATGACCACACAGACAATTCAGCTGAGCTTTAGAGATTAATAAGGGAGAGTAATTAATAAATTACCATTTATTTATGGTACATATACTCCATCAGATTCCTTTTTTTGTCACTAACTACTACTGCCACTATAACTAAGTAAATGCTGCCATTTCTCTACACTTTAAGCCACTTGTTTTTCCAAATCTGTCTGAGATGAAGTGAGTTTTATTTACAAATAATACGTGAATAGATTGCTATGAATTAAAAAATTATATAGACTGTTGTTCAAATGTTTGGGGTCGGTAATGTTTTTGAAAGAGTCTCTTCTGTTCAGCAAGGCTGCATTTATTTGATCAAAAATACATAAAAAATATGAAATATTATTACAATTTAAAATAGCTGTTTTCTATGTGAATACACATTATAAATGACTTTACTGTCACTTTTGATCAATTTAATGCGTTCTTGCTGAATAAAAGTATTAGGTTCTTGTAATTTGATGAATTATATATATATATATATATATATATATATATTATTATATTGTATATTAAGAAGGCATTTGTTATATAATTTCTTTACAGTACATCAGAGCTAGACTGTGATGCTTCTGGCCTCCAGTCATCATTTGTTTCGAACCATGTTTATGCAGCAGCTAACGTCATTCATGAAACACAAGTAGAAGGAATTTCAGTGTAAATCATAAATCACATCTATGCACCACTTTATGTAAGAATGGTTTATGTATGATTCAAACTGATACTACACTCTAAAAAATGCTGGGTTGTTTCAACCCAATTTTGGGTCAAATATGGACTAACCCAACTGTTGGGTTAAAAAGTTATTTTAAAAATGTAACCAAAATTTAACCCAACAGTTGGGTTAGTCCATATTTGACCCAACATTGTTGAAACAACCCAGCATTTTTTAGAGTGTACGTCTGCCCGTCACATTGATGCAACAATTTACATGCAGTAAGAATGATTTTACAAGCAATTTACAAAGAAATTCCTTCTGCTAATGGTTCTTGAATGAGGCTTAATATATATAAAATTATTTTGCTTTTCTAAAATAATGGTAAAAAATAAAATAAACTATATTTGTAAATATATAATAATATAATATAATATAATATAATATAAATAAAGTCAATTTTTAATGCCAGTGAAATTCTGGTGATATAATTTTATTTATAATTTTTACTCTAGACAATTTAATACGAATAATTTTAAAAATACATTTCACAGAAATTCCTTGTGCTCATATTTCATGAATAATATGTGTACAATTATTTTGCTGCTCTAAAATTATTATTGCAAAATCTTTTGTATACCAATGCAATTCTGTTTTCAAGATTTTAGTTTAGATTTATTTTCATGTTTCTGCCGTTTAAGTGTAGCCTCAAGCTGGTTAGTGAACACTGTGTGGTGACGTGCAGCTTCGGTGCTTCCAGTGCAAACACGGCGTGACCTTTGACCCTTTACACTCTCCGCTCGAGGAACAAGATGGTGCACATGGCCTCTGCCTCTCATTTCTCCTCTCCCTCGAGCGTTTGAGCAAAAGACGAACAGAAAAGGCCCGAGCGAGAGAAAGAAAGATGGTCTAGAGAGAGAGAGAGTTTTGAGAGAGTGTGCCAACCTCGTCCGCATGTTTCCATTAGATTGTCGTGTTGGCTAATTAGAGAGCGGCAGCATGATTCACCTTGTTAATTAGAAGGACTTGCACACCATCGGCCCCGGGGCTCCGAGAGGGAAAAAGAGAGGGCACTTCTTCAGCGCCTGCAGTCTCTCCTTCTCTGAAGATCCTTTTGCTTTTTGAGTCGAGAATGAATAAATCATCGGCGCCGTCCTTTCAGTGCGCATTCAACTCTTCATCTGCCACCGATGCAAATTACAGCTGATCAATCGAAGGTGACGTCGTGCTACTTACAGAAGAAGGAAAAGAGGTTAGGAGGGGAAAAGACTGCTTGCCCAAGCACGGGTGACACTTTCTACTTAGATAAGCGGGTTTTTAATGATCTCCTCTCGCAGGAGGCAAACGATGTTGCTTGAATGCGTTATTCCAACTTCATATCATAACGTGAAGCGCTCTCTGCTCATGCCAGCGCATTGCTCCCATTGTTTTCACTGCTGTTAAGTTAATAACGCCAGCAATAATTAAAGATGGATACCAGCCAAGGTCAAACGGCACTGTTGAATATGAATGGTGCTTTAAGAGCAGGAAGTGACCTCATAACGCCCGGGGCGTTTGTGTAATTGGGGTTTGGCTTGAACTGCAGGTCTCTAGAAATCTCTCCAAAAGGCCAAACTTCAGCCGCTGCTTTAAAAAGCCAGTGCTTTTGCTGTATTTGATCTTCAGTGTCTTTCTGCCCAGCGTCAGCATGTCAAGCCCTGTTTGACCCTGAGGTCAGTGCACAGAGAGATCAATGATTTACGCATTACTGTGAACTGATAATGGACATGATGACTCTAACCGGATCTGCTCAATAACTCAATAACTGCTTTTATTCAGTGTAATAAATGAATGACTTTTCCTTTCAGTACATTGTCTGGCTTTTGAAATACAACCATGTTTTATTTTTCCGAAACTGCAATTATCTGATTTTGTAAATATCTCATGTGAAATGCTGATACTTAAAAACAACATAAAATCTAAATGGACATCCTTAGTTCATTTCTAGGATGAATGATTCACCAGTGCATGTTATTCTAATGAAAAATATGTTTGTCTTCATAATCATTCATCAAAATGTATTTGTCTCTGCTTCTGGATATTTTTCTCTGCTTTTAGATATCTATATATCTATATAGTCATATATATATATATATATATATATATTTATACAACAGTTCGTTCTGGTTCTCAAATCTGATTGGTTGAGAACCGTGAGATATTGTAATGGTATCGCTACAGGAGCGCTCCGCTTGTTCTAGCCGGGTCTATGTTTTTTTTTTATTATTATTCACTGAGCTAATCGTAGAGTACGTTAGTTAATATAAGAAGAAACATCT
>NW_015554052.1:144694-154794 GCF_001515605.1 Sinocyclocheilus anshuiensis
ACATTTTTAAATAAAAAATTGTATTTAAAAATTTATTATTTTATGTTAACAATTATTTTTTCCAATTAAACATGATTTTTTAACTATATAATAATAATAATAATAATAATAATAAACAAACTATCATAATTTTTATTCTAATTATATTATTATTATTATTATTATTATTTATGTATTATTATTTTATTATTAATTTAAGAGGTCAATATTTTTTGGAATTGTTACTATATTTGTGGATCTTTTAAACATTTTTATTTAAATCATGTATTTTTTGTTAAAAAAATTAAATTTAACATTATTTTTAAATTAAAACATTGTTTTTTATTTTTTATTTTTATTATTGATTTAAGATATTATTTGTGGATTATTTTTTTGTAATTTTTTTTTCTTCAATTAAAACATGATTTTTCAATTAAATTTGTTTTTCTTATTTATTTATTTATTTTTTTTTTTTCTTATTGATTTAAGATGTTATTATTTTTGGATTATATTATACTTTTTTTTTTTTGAGGAATTTGGCACTCCAGAGAAGAGCAGAGCACTGCACAGTGTCCTGGGGCAGAAAGATGAGAAGGCAGATTTAGCCCCTGCTGGTCCTTTATGTTCCAGACTCCAGTGTTACTGAACCTCAGTGTTGCCCAGTGAAAGCCCACTCCAAACCAGCCCGATCTTCCCGTTCCGCTCCGGCACAGACATCTGTCTGTGAGAGTGTGTGTGTGGCCTGTGGGGGGAGAGGAGGGACAACAGAAGGTCCTGTACGGGCAGGTTTGGCCATCATGACAAACAGCTCAAATCTTCACCCGCATGTGCTTTATGTGAAGTGAAACACACACGTGAGCTGGAGATGTGGATCTGTGTTCTAGATAGATAGATAGATAGATAGACACTCTCTATGAAACAATGAATTGTACACATTTTCAATTTGCAGTGATTTTGCTTTACAGTCTTTAACATGTGATTGCATTGCCGTTGCCCTAGTGTTGACCTTTGTAAATAATCTTGATGTACAAGAGCAACAGCCGCTCTTCTCAGGTCTGAAAGAACCAAACGTAACAATATTGATCATCCACAGGATGGTTTGATTTGTGTGTAAATGGCTGCTAAAGGTTATCGTATCGTTTCTGATGCTGTTCTGTGCTGAAAGGTTACACAAGATGAAATAAGGAAATAAGTAACTTGAGGTTTTAAGAAAGCATCTCTTTGCACCGATAGCAGTGAATACTGTGTGTCAGCATCTCCGCTTCATTATTCTTATGTGATGAGCATAATTACGACATGCAAAACTCTATAAGTTTTACTTAGCGCTGAGAGCAATTACCATTTCTACAATCAGCCAACTATTAAACATTTATTTTTGAAGCAGCACTGAGAATATACTAGCAGTTAGCCAAAATAATTCATATGAATATTTCTCTAAATTTGTCCCCTGTAATGAGCGCGGCGGTTAACTAACTCTACACATAGTTGAGCTATAACCCCCCCTCGTTCTCTCTGGTGCATGTGGGTGATTCGTCTGTAATGGCGGCGGCTCTGAGAGCTGGCACCACAGATGGCACACTGGGACCCACATTTATCAGAACGCCATAAATCTGAGACTCCGGCAGTTGCTGCAGGCGTGAAGCGGGCGGCCGCGTGTGTGTGTGTGAGGCCATATGTGGCTGTGTATGTCTGTGTGTATGTCTCTGTGCGTTTGTGTGTGTGTGCGCTGGCCTCAGGCTCCAACACGTCCTCAGAAAGGGTCTGTGAGCGAGGCTGCCCCGCAGGAAACCGTGACATTACCTGAGGCGCCACTGGGCCCTCTTACACTTCACAAAGTGAAAAATCACATCAGAGCATGTGAGCCGACACACACACACACACACACACACACACACACACTCACACTCACTCACACACACACACACACACACACACACACAGACACACACACACAAACACACACACCCATTTATATTCATACCTAAATGTCTCTAAACACACCAACTACGTTTTAAAGATGTTTGAGGTAGAAGACACTGATGGGTTGATTTGATTTTGGCAATTTGTTTTTTTGCAGATGATGATGTCACTTCCTGTGACATCATGCCACAGCTGAGACAGATGCTTGGTTTGGCATGTAATAATAGTCTAATAGACTCGTGTGGCAGATCGATAAAATATTGCAAAAAAAAATCAGTATTTTTGTCTTGTGTTCCTGTAATAATTTCTAAACACACTTGAGAAGCAGCACTGTGTAAGATGAAAAGATAACAAGACTTGTTTTCACCTAGTATATAAAGTTAATTCACTCTAAAAATAGACTCAAAATTCATGATTAATTTGTTTAGGGGTTTAATTATCATACAAACACACCTTTATCTGGAAGGTGAATCTGTATTATGACAGAATCTCCAGGCTTATTGCATGTGCAGCCTATTTTTGTGTGTAATAATGCACATTATACAATGTCTTAATGTTTCTGCTGTATTGTTGCCACATAACCTTGTTAGGATGCATGTTTATGCATTCAGATAGTGTCATCTAGCTATTATATACATGGTCATTTTTTAATGCAAGTTTGTCAGTCTGATCAAATAATGAGGCAAGAATGCAATGGCTAATGTTGCTTCTGGTTTGGCATTTTTCACAGGTTTTGTTTTTCAAGTTGACTGCAGTGCACTGTGGGATAGAATACTGACATCACATACACATCACATAAGGCAAATATTGTAGGTCATCCAGGTATTTCATGCATACATGCGGAAAATTCATTAGAAGTACTGTAGAATTGCACTACCATTCAATAGTTCAGATTTTTTAAAAATGTTTTGAAACAAGTCTCTTCTGCTCACTAAGGCTGGATTTATTTGATCAAAAATGCTGTAAAAACAGTCATATTTTAAAATATTATCACAATTTAGAATAACTGTTTTCTATGTGAATATCTGCTAAATTGTAATTTATTCCTGTGATCAAAGCTGAATTTTCAGCATCATTACTCCAGTCTTCAGTGTCACATGATCTTCAGAAATCATTCTAATATGCTGATTTGCTGCTCAAGAAACATTTCTGATTATTATGTTGAAAACAGTTGTGCTGCTTACTGAACACAAACGTTTGAGTGCTATGGCAGTATGAGAAAGAAGAAGGCAGGCCTGAAATAAATGAAAGAAATTGCAATGCTTAATATGGTGATTGTAGGACAGAAAGCCCCGCCTTTAAATTAAACCAGCCAATCACCTTAAGCATCACAAGACTTTAGAATGCACATTAGCTGAACTAAACTAAAAATACTGTTTCTTTAGTGTGATTTCAGCTCAAGAAGGACAATTTATGATACAATCTTTCTCAGTTTTATTGTCGATTTGTGTTTGATTATAGAAACGCAAGCTTTTTACATTTACATTTACATTTAGTCATTTAGCAGACGCTTTGATGAGAAATGGGTCCTTTTTTCTAGCTGGGTCCTATTTTCTTGACAGGATTATCCACAATATCCATTTCTCTGATATTTTCAGAGCCTGGGCGATGTGGCATTACCTTTTGAATTCATCATGACTGGACGCAATTTGTCATATGTCCTGGTCTGTAATATGATGTTTTTTTCTGTTTTCAGATGCAGCAGCAGGAACTCGCCCAAATGAGACAACGAGAGGCCAACCTGACGGCACTCGCCGCCATCGGCCCTCGGAAAAAACGTAAAGTGGACTCGCCAGGAGCTACAACGACAGGCACTGAGGTACGACCCTCACTACACCGAACCATATTACATGAGTGCGAGCGGTTGCAAGCTGAGATATGAAATTGTATTATTTGATTTGATCCCTTATTTTAAAGCATGGATATTAAGCACTGGTTGATATATATTAGATGATATATAGAAAAGAATCTGAAAAAAATCAGTTCGAGGAAAAAAAATAATAGCCTTACTGGATATTATGGAGAGTGTTTGATATTTTACGTCATACTCTCGGGTGTCGATGCAGGGTTTGATGCTTGTTTGTTGCGTTGTGAGCGAGTGTAAGTCTTTTTTCCAGAGCAAAAATAAATGGCAGAGGGTTTTCCCCTGCAGTGTTTGTCCAGTTTCCCACAGCAGTGAACGGGACGCACTGCACGTCTGTCCTCTGTGAGCGTGTTACAGTGTTGTTTCGATGCAGGTCACAGTGCCGCTTCACATATGGCTACCAGCTCTGCTCTGCATTACACAGGATTACGCCACGCACACTGGAGACATGAAGAAACGCCACTATTAGATTTCCTCGACATGCTGTTGTACATGAAGTCATTGGGTTTAGCTGCATCTGGTGAATGTTTAGCTTTGCTCTTGCCATCAGAAGGCCTCTTCATATTCCCTGACGGATTCTGACTAATGTTTGAATACCATAAACCGGAAAAAAGCACTTTGTGAATGTCAGCTGGTCATTTAAAAAACCTGCTTGTTGACGTGTGTGTGTGTGTTTGGTCAAATCCTTCAGTGAACACAACCTCAGTGAAAGCAGGCTAACTAAATAAATGCATTACTTCTGCTCCGTGAACACCATCCTCACCTCCTTCACTTTATTGTAACTGTCAACAAGAAGCATGAAATGTGTATGTACACACACAGATACCCTGCTTTTATGGGGTTTGTTGGTTTACAGCATTAAAATCGCTCTTTTGTAGACAAAGTGTTCAATGTCAAATTAAAAATGTAGATCTCTGCAGTCATCAAATAATGACTCGTATGAAAACCAGAATAATTGATTTCATAAGTGCTTGCCTTTTTTTGTATTAATGCAACATCTAATTCATCATTGGTGCAGCAAATTGGTAATATGCTAAAAAAATCACTTCAAAAATCATAATTTTTGTCTCGTGTTCTAATTAAAATTTCTAAACATACTTGAGAAGCAACATTGTGTTAGATGACCAGATAAAAAGACTTTTCAGTATAAATACACCTAAAGTATAAATACACCTATATCTTGAAGGTGAATCTGTAATGTGGCAGAACTGTGGCTGAAATTTTTATGATCCTAATGAAACTAGCATCAGATTAAACACCATTTGTGAATCATGATGGTCAGAATGTTTTACTTTGACATTAATGAAAACGTCTCTTCTGCTCAGCAAAGCTGCATTTGTTTGGTCAAAAATACAGTAAAAACAGTGAAATATTATTACAAATGTTTTCTATGTGAATATCAGTTAAAATGTAATTTATTTCTGTGATCAAAGCTGAATTTTCAGCATCATTACTCCAGTCTTCAGTGTCACATGATCTTCAGAAATCATTCTAATATGCTGATTTGCTGCTCAAGAAACATTTCTGATTATTATCAATGTTGAAAACAGTTGCGCTGATGAATATTTTTGTGGAAATCATCATAAGTTGTATTTTTCAGGATTCTTTGATGAATAGAAAGTTCAAAAGAACAGCATTTATTTGAAATAGAAATAATTTGTAACATTATAAATGTCTTTACTGTCACTTTTGAGCAATTTAATGTCTTTGCTGAATTATTATTATTTTTTTAAATGTTATTGACCCTAAACTTTTGAATAGTAGTGTATATTGTGAATGTAGTCACAGCTTAAGGGCGTTTTGAATTTAATAATTATTCAGTACCATAGTGTATATCTAAGTACCATCTGATACCAGTGCCATGGTACTTTTGGCTAAGGGTCTTGGCTGTTTTGTGTGTTTCTGTTTTTTAATGGTTGGGTGTTTTTCTGCCCATCTGACCACCTCTCATGTTCACAAGAGAAGAGAAAGGCAGGATAGACAGAGGGAGGAATCTTAACTTATTTTCACTTTATTTTCACCTCCCCTTATTTCTTCATTTCGGCTGGGGCTGCGTGTCGCCCTGGGGCGTTTTCACTGCTTTCTCCAGAGCAAAGTGAATGTGACTTTTCTAAGGGGGTCACGGAGTGGCTGCGGGCTACGGCAGCGCCGCTGCATTCCGGCCTTCTCTGAGTTTCACTCTGGGGCTCGGCAGAGAATTCATCTGCGCACGAATGTGCCGTGGGGCGCGAGCTCAGTGTGAGTTGCACCGCTTCACTCACGGTTCTCTGATTGTCGGAGTATCCGGACTCTGCTCTGCCACGTTAATCCCAAACAAAAGCCTCTCAGTGTCTGGAAACGGCCACCAGACTGAGAGGGAGCAATGAGAGAGATGAGAAAAAAAAAATAAAAAAAAAAGAGAAATAAGAGAGAAAAAAAATTCTTTACTTGAAATAAAATATAAAAGAAGTTACATTTATGTTGCAAAGGAAACATTTCTCATTTTCATTTAGTTTAATTCATTAAATAATTAATTATTAAAACTAATAAAATTGACAAAACACACAATAAAATTACAATTAAATTAAAATTAAAATGTAATTAAAATTAAATATAAACAGAAAAATATAAAATATGAATAAAACACTATAAAATTACAAAAAAGTAATTTAATTAAAATTAATTAAAATTAAATACAAATTTAAACTAATTAAAAAATATTTAAAACATTTATAAAAACTAGCTATAATTGTAATTCAATGTTACTAAGTTATGTTTTATTTAAGTTTGTCTGTTGTTTGTCCTAAAATGCCTAAAAAGCATACACAAATGAATCAGTAGGTGCCATATAGTTAGATTATAGAGTGCATTTAATCCTGGGAGAATTTGGTGAGAAATTATGAGTACATGTTTGTCATCTTAATGTTTCAGTAAATTAGATCCTGCCAATTTTATCTTACTGAATATTCTGTTTTACGCAGAAATACATCATGTTATGTGCATTTGATATGGTAGAATTTGATGAGTTTGGTGTCTTGACAAATCTGAGCACATTGTTGAGATCTCTTGTGAAACTATGCAACACGTGTGAGATTACTGGGGTCATTCATGATAGTGTGATGATACTTTAATGGAAGTTTTGTCCTTTTTGAAGTTTGTAGCATCTCGTCACTATAATATTCTTCATGACTTCTCTTTTTATGTGTCATAGAAGAAAGAAAGTTGTACGGTTTTAGATCGACATGAGGATTTCTTCATTTTTGGGTGAACTACTGTGATGTTTCTGTCCTATGGGTTACCCTGAAACGCCCCGTCAGAGCGTGTATGTGACTGAAATCAGGTAGCGCTGGTGGTGGGGCGGCTGTGGGTGTTTCTTCTTCCTCCTTCACCCCTCCTCTCCTCTCGTCTGGCCAGGCAGCAGATCGCCGTGGGGCTGAACCTGATAGCCCATGTTGAGCATAAAGTCTGTCTCCATCCTGAGCCGGAGAGCGCAAACAAAGAGGCCTTACAGCGCTCCGAGGGATAGATTAGAGAGAGGGAGACAGGGGCCCCTAACTGGCCCTCGCTTGGGGTCATTGCGCAGGCAGGAGCCACAGTAACAAACTCTGTCCTTTCGCTCTCAGCGCAAACACTGAGCTTTGAAGTTCAGCACAAAGACACTGTGTGGGACGCAAAACGGAGCGAGAAAGAGAAAAAGAACGTGTAAGTGAGTTTGAGTGAGTGAGTAAGTGCTGTTAAATTCACAGGTGCAGGAAATGAGCCACCAACAATATGACAGGCAGGCATGTGTTTCACTTTGACCTGGCTCGTAATGCTTCTATGGATCCGTGTGTGGTTTTGTAGTTGATTACAGCAAAATAATGACTGTATTAATTTAATTACATTTTTTTTTATTAAAAGCAACTTGAGTTCACCTCTATAAGCGCATGCAGAAAAATGAAATGAAACCAGTGTTGTTGTTGTTAACTGCAAATAAAACTATTAAAGATCATTTTCATAATTTAAGTAAAACTGAAGTAAATATGAATATTTCTGAATGTCACCCAGTAGTGGAGAGTAAAACCGAAATTGCAACTAGATTTTTGTATTTTCTCATGAAAATGTAAGTGTCGTTTACTGTACAAAAATCAATGCCATAATGCTAGCCATTTTTATGGAATTCTAGGTGGTTGCTAGGGCGTTTGGGTAGTTGCCAGGGCATTTCTAGGGTATTTTGGGTGGTTGCTAAGGCATTGTTTGGGTGGTTGCCAGAGTGTTACTAGGGTATTCTGGGTGGTTGTAGGTAGGGATGTCAATTTTTGATCATTTCCATGATCGATCGTCGTTTAAATTAACGATCAATTAATCGATTAATCGTTAACCTTACTGCTGCAAAATGCGTCTATGCAGCCCGGCATGACAGGATGTGCAAAAGTTACTCAAAAAACCCCCCGCTTTCTCACCCGATTTAAAGGGGATTTAGTCTGAATAAAATGCTAGTAGCAGGATTGTAAAATGAATAGATGTGATTATGATCATTTGATAAAATGAAGAGAGCTCGTTTGAGATTTAAAAGCTTTATTTGTACATTATGAATGAATGATGATGCATTTATATACCGTCACCGTCACTCACAGCCGCTCGCACGTGTTTTGCGCATGAGCCGCACGCAGACCAAAATTAAACGACTTAATCGACCATCGATAGCTTTAATCGATTGCATCTCTTATAGACAATTAATCGATAATCGATTAATCGTTGACATCCCTAGTACATTGCTATGTGTTAACATGGTTACCAGGGTGTTTCTAGGTTATCATGGGTGGTTGCTAGGGTGTTGCTGGGTATTTGTGTTGTAGTCAGAATGTTTCTAGGGTTTTCAGGGTGGTTGGTAGGTGTTTGGGTGGTTGCCAGGGTGTTACTAGGGTATTCTGGGTGGTTGCTAGGGCATTGCCAGGTGTTCGGGTGGTTGCCAGGGTATTTTTAGTGTATTCTGGGTGGTTGCTAGGGTGTTGCTGGGTGTTTGTGAGGTTGCCAGAATGTTTCTAGGGTATCATGTGTGGTCACTAGGTTGTTGCTAGGTGTTTGGGTGGTTGCTAGGGTGTTTCTAGGGTTTTCAGGGTGATTTCCAGGGTGTTACTAGGATATCATGGGTGGTTGCTAGGGCATTGCCAGGTGTTTGCGTGGTTGCCAGGGTGTTACTAGGGTATTCTGGGTGGTTGCTAGGGTGTTGCTGGGTGATTGTGTGGTTGCCAGAATGTTTCTAGGGTATCATGGGTGGTCACTAGGTTTTTGCTAGGTGTTTGGCTGGTTGCTAGGGTGTTTCTAGGGTTTTCAGGGTGGTCGCTGGGTGTTTGGGTGGTTGCCAGGGTGTTTCTAGGGTATTCAGGGTGATTGGTAAGTGTTTGGGTGGTTGCCAGGGTGTTATTAGGGTATTCTGGGTGATTGCCAGGGTGTTTCTAGTGTATTCTGGGTGGTCACTAGGGCGTTGCAAGGTGTTTGGGTGGGGTCGTTTATGACTAATTCGCATTTTAAAATGGCATATGAGTAATAGGGATACTCGACATAGCAAATACCACTAATTATTCCTGTGTAGTAAATTGCAGTGAAGGATCACCAAAACAGGGCAAAACAGGAAGACTGATTCACCTTTTTATGTAAATGTGTCACCTTTTTCTTTTAGGGTTGTAGATTAGAAAAAAGGTAGAAGTAGGGAAAGACTGCGAGCAAGAGAGAGAGAAAGAGAGGGGAAAAGCACAAGGAAAACTGATGCCCTTTCCTCCAGCTAAATTACCAGGAATCACGTGGAAAACAATCCGAGCCGGGAATGAAAGGGGGGTGGAACCATTAAAATGCGCCCGGGGCGATGGACTGCACCCAGTATCACTAAAAATGCTCTCACTACAGATGTGCAGGCAGGCTTACAGGCAAACTCTGCTCTTGTTCTATAGCTACAATTAAAATCAACCTCCCTGCCAAAAAATTGGATGGTAGAGAGAGAAAAGCAGACATGAACATCAAAGACAGATTGAAATGTGTAGTCAGTAATAAGAATGGTCTCCAAGCCCCGCGGTTCTCCACGGTCCTCTTGTTAATGAGAATTTTTGACCTCTGGTTTGTAAGTTAAACTTGTAATCTTGGTTAATGAAGTAAATCAATCCCAACTTGGAGTGAGCAGCTTTTCCTTCCATCCAGCCTTTCTGTGTCTTCGGCTGCTTGCGCTCGTCTTTTTATTCTCCGCCCATCTTTCCCAGCCTGAGTAAACACGGGCAGACCTTTCAGCCAGACAAACAGGAAGGCCACGGGTGTGTTGTCTCTCTTTCTGTGTGTGTGTGTGTGTGTGTGTGTCTATGTGTGTGTGTTTTGACTTCTGCTTAGC
>NW_015554052.1:154814-168499 GCF_001515605.1 Sinocyclocheilus anshuiensis
GTGCTTTGACGTCTGCTTCTCGAGCTCTTTCGTAGCCCTTCTGAAGGCTGGTGGAGGGACACGGTCACAAGAGTCTGCGTTTATTCAATTAAAAAAAAAATTTAGTTCGTTTTTTTGTCTCAAATGTTCTTTTGAACAGTTTTGTCTCACTTTAAATGAAATAAAAAATGGTTTTAGGAAATAACTTAAGTTGCCATTAACTTTTTTTATTTATATATTTTTTTTATATAGTTGGTATTTTTCATTATAGATATTAACCAATGATATAAATATATATTGTTGTCATAGTTTTGTTTTAATTCAATCTAGACAGGTTTCAAATTAAATTATACATCAAAAAATTATAATTTTTCTGTAGAAAGATGTGAAATAGAAAAACTAAGCCCTGATATAAAATAATAATAATAATAATAATAATAATAATAATAAACTAATTTGGTCACCAACATTTTTAACAACCCATTAAATCTTAAGGTCAGTCACAATTATTTACTCTAGTAGTATTTTGAATATTTTCAGAAAATTTGCAGCATAATTTCTTAAAATATTTTTTCTATTGCAATTTATTGCCATCACTGATTTGTCTGCAATTGGAGGCAGAATATCAGGGCAATAAATAAAGTCTTGGTTATTTATGTATTTATTTATATAAATGTCTGAAGCATTTACAAATCTAAATTGGACATCAGATATGTATGTATATTCTAAGATTATTTATTTATTTGTTTGTTTGTTTACATGACTCAAACATCTACAATATATATATACTATACACATACTGTATATTACTGTAAAAATTGTAAAATGTACAATTCTATATTGGAGCTCGCTTAAAATATGTGAATATATATATCAAATACAACAATATATACTGTAAATATATATATATATACAGATCATGCCATCTTGTTTTTAGAGAACTGAACAAATGCATAACTTCATTTTAAATTAAAACCAGACAAATTCATATTGAAAGATGTCACATCTGATCCCACCTCATGATTCACGTTTGACGTGTTTGTTTGCATCAGTCTGCAAATGTTTGTGAGGCTTTTGCAAACAACAGTACAATTACTATTTCACGCACAGCGACGACAGATAATGCATGTGGTTCTTTAACTTGAGTCACCGCAAGAATTCGATGGTAACATACACCGAGTGTGTCGGCACGTGTGTGCGGTTTACATCCGTCTGAGGGTTCATGCGGGTCAATGATCTGAGACTCCATTAAGTAACGTCTGTGCGTTGGCTTTCCACACACAATGACCACGTCAGACCAGGTCACAGATAACTTCCTTACATGACTCATTTCATTCTGATGGGTTTTTCTTGATTGTTTTTTAGTGCACGAGTTTGTTCCTGCCAGCTGCACCACACCCACCCCATCCATGTGAATCCATCAGCCATAAACCAGCAGTCAGCTTCAAATAAACAATGTTCAGGACTAATCGTGCCAAATGAAAACCATCAGCGCTGATTTATTCACTGACGTTTCTGTCATGTGTTTAAACTTCCCAAACTCTCCGCCACCAGTCATCTATTCCGGTTAGGTGAAAGAAAAAACTGTTTTGTATACATATTTCCATTCATGTTCACAAAGCGGTAGATTTAGTCTAGTTTCCGTTTCTGGGCTGCACTGGTTTGAAGGTTCAGCTCTGTTAAAAACACCTCACATCCGTAGAAACCGCCCTTAGTGGTTTTCCGTGCAGCCCAAGAGGGATCGGCGAGGAAGAGAGAAGTTGAAAGCGCTATACATCACGTAGGAAAAGGCCGTTTAGTGCCACAGTTTTCCCTGTGGTCCTGTAGAGTGGTGTGGGAACTGGCCTACGGAAAAGTCCGGACAATAGCGCTCTGTATCCCGCCTGGAGGATCGCCCGTTTGGATGGGTCAACTGCATCATGTTTAATAAGATATTTACATCTTGCATTGTGCCAAGATGAAAGCCATGCAACAGGAAGGTCGAGAGATTTCGAGAGATGAAGTTTCTCTCTTGTTGAGTCTTTTTAGTACAGTAGAAGAGCTTCATATCATGAATTAAATAAGGGTTCTTTATTGGCATCTTCAGTTCCATGAAGAACCTGAACATCAATGGAATCTTACCATTCCACAAAACTTATATGTATGTATAAGCACAAAGCTGTACTAATATTCAAGTCTTCAGATTAATATTTCCATATTTATGCAAAACTGGGATTCTCCATGTTGCTGCCAGTGAAACTTTGTGCTGAAAAATGGTTAAATGTACAGTTTTGACAACAAAGTTGAGCCTGAGGGGAGGTTCAGATACTCATCTTAAAGAAATTAATTACCTCCCTTGTTAATCTAGATATAATTAAGTTTCTGAAGAATGAATTTCACTGCAGTTTTGCCACGGAGACGCTACAGCAACTAGAGCCAAAACTAGAAGCTGCTGGTCAGGTATGCTGGGATATCCTGCTGATACATTCTCTCTAGCGTCCCACGCTTGTCTGGGAATACATCATCTATCCCGCTATGAACCGGAGATTAGCATTGACACATATTGGGTGCAAACGAAACCTGCCAGGAACATGTCCGGGACACATTTCACCCCAGAATCAAGGAAAAATTATTGATATTTTACTTTACTTAAGAGTTTGATGTCTTTTAGATCAGTTAGGTAATCTATATGCTAATGTACTCTTGTACAGTGACTGAATTAACTTGTGTATTTCTTTACATTTTCATATTTTTTTTACCAGGGAAACAGGCCAAAAATATCCTGCACTGCACAGATTTTTGTCCAATATGATGTCATACCTAAAGTAAAATAAAGGCAATATAATATATAATATAAAGGCAATAAAAAGGCATGAGCCAAATACACTATTGTTTGGGGTCAGTAAGATTTTTTAATGTTTTTGAAAGAAGTCTCTTCTGCTCATCAAGGCTGCATCGATTTGATCAAAAACACAGTAAAAATGCAAAATATTATTAATATAAAATAAATGTTTTCTATGTGAATATACACTAAATTGTCATTTATTTCTGTGATCAAAGCTGTATTTTCAGCATCATTACTCCAGTCTTCAGTGTCACATGATCTTCAGAAATCATTCTAATATGCTGATTTGCTGCTCAACAAACATTTCTGATTATTATCAATGTTGGAAACAGTTGTGCTGCTTCATATTTTTGTGGAAACCATGATACATTTTATTTTTCAGGATTCTTCAATAAATAAAAAGTTCAAAAGAACAGCATTTATTTAAAATATTTTTTTTGTAACATTTTAAATAAATATAAATAAAGATTTTATAGTGATCCCGAACAGTAGTGTATATTAATGCAGCATTTTTTGTTTTTGTTTACAATTTGGCATTCCTTTATAAATGACTTGTTTTTTCATGACCCACACATACTCATTACTGTAATTCAAATTACAATATATGCAAAATATATATTTTTAGGTGGTGAAATATTTATACATTATTATAATATTTATAGTATTTGTTTATTGCCTTTTTATAATCATTCATTTAGTTTAATATGAATCTTATTTGAATAAAAATCGGATTAAAACATTTAAAAGCAGTTTTGTACAGTAATATAATATATTACAATATATCAGAATATACTGAGAATTACTAACAGAACTAACTCATCCATATGCATAACAGTAATGAGATTGTAGAGGAGAATTGCATTTAATTGAATTGAGAAAAAATGTCATAATGCATCTTAATGATGCTAAAATTGTTTAAATGTCTTTTATTTTGTGGTGAGATTTGACCCAGACATGTTTTGATGAGATTCTGGGCGTCTGGTTCAGTCGTTTGTGTTTAACGCCGGTTGTTTGCACGGCGCACTAGAGGCCACTGAGTCTTTTGAAGCGAATATGACTGGAATCTGAATCCAGTCGGCTGTAATTCACCCCAGGATCTACTTTCCATCATCCTTCGGAAACATATTTAGAGTCTGCGCTCTCTCGCGTCTGTGAAATTAGCCGCGGTCTCGTTGAGCTCTGCTACATTGTGACATTACTGCAAAACACTGTTGTGTTGCTATCTATTAAAGAATGTTGTTTCTTTTTGATTTTATTATTTGTGTCAACTACGTTCTGCTGGTGGAAAGGTTGATGCCTGAGGACACGAGCGAGTGAAAATGCTGGAATGATCTTTTATTAAAGGCTGCCAGTGGAAGAGGAAATCTGAGATGGAAAGAGACGTTAAAACGTCGACAAAACACAACTGCCCACATAAACCTGCCAAACTGCGTCTTCGTGCACTGATTTGATTCACATTTCTAAAGCCACGTAGACTCTAAAAACACATGTAGCAAAATCCCTGAACAGTATTTTGAAAGCGAGTAGATTTTATAATCAAACGACTTGCTGCTGGGGAACCAAAGTCATCGTTACACCTTTCTCGAGCAAATCATCATTTCTTTATTTTTGGCTAGAACTCAGCGTGGACCTAACGATTCTGAAAGTGACTTTTAATTTGACGGGCCTTCGGTCGCTGCGTTCGGGGAAGGCTTGATTAAAAAGAGGAGCACCATATTGTTTGCAGATGGAGGCGCTTCAGGAGGAGTTGTAATTGAATTTCTGCGTGGAGATGGCAGGCCATCCTCAGCACCTGTCTGGCATCTACGAGCAGACTGGAAAAGAGTGACTGAAAAAGACATTCAGCAATTCCGCTTTGGAAACATTTCTGGGAATGGAATGTTAGGATGATGTGACACAATGTCTTTTGACAGTCGCTCGTGTTGCATGACCTCATCAGCAAAAATAGATGCAAAGCTGAATTTTCAGCATCATTACTCCTTCAGAAATCATTCTAATATGCTGATTTGCTGCTCAAGAAACATTTCTGATTATTATCAATGTTGAAAACAGTGGAAGCCCGTTTCTATCACAGAATATAACATTAAATTCAGATTTTTTTCCCCTCAGAACTGCAAGATATAAACTCAGATTTTTTACATTTTTCTCAGAATTGCAAAAAAAAAAAAAAGGTTTGCGAGATATAAACTCAGAATTGTGACAAAAAGTCAGTTCTGTCAGGACCACTATCGTCAAAGATGATTGACAATTAGCATACAGTTTGGATTGGCGGTATGGTTCTGTTCTGGGCAAGAACTCCCTGCGCATCCATGCAGCCTAGCATGGATGAGAGCAGGGAGAGCAGCGATAACCCCCCCCAGGGTAAACAGAACAGAACCAACATAAATGTATTGCAGATATCGTTAAAGTTCAATAATGTTATGTACACATTTTAGAATTAGTCTGATTCAAAGGAGAATCAGAAGGCTGAATCCTGACTGACAGAGGAGGAGTTGGGGATGGAGGAGGGTAATTAGCTATTGAGCAATGCGAAAACTGCTGATACTACTGCGGGACCTTATATATGAATGCTTAGATAGGTGTCATATTCCCATAGGTTGATGGGGATCAGCTGAGAGTCAGCTGATGCGAGCTTGACTAACGTGACCTGCCAGAACTAACGCTACGCTTGATAATTCTGAGTTAATATCTTGCGCAATTCTGAGTTTACATCTCGGAATTCTGTGTTTTTGTGTCAGCAACAAAATAGAAACTCAGAATTGTGTGAAATATAAACTCTGACATCTGACTTTTTTCTCAGAATTGCGAGTTCTGAGTTCTGAAAAAGTTCTGAGTTTGTATCTTGCTCAATTCCGAGTTCCAGTGCTGCAAGATATAAAGCCAGAATTTCAAGAAATAAAGTCTGAATTGTGAGATATAAATTGAGAATTGCAAGAAAAAAAGTCAGAATTCCTAGTTTACATCTCACAATTCTGTGTTTTTGTGTCTGGCATGGAATAAAAATAATAATTGCGACTTTTCATCTGACAAGACTTTTTTCTCAGAATTGCAATAAAAAAGTTTGAATTGTGAGATATAAACTTAGAATTGTGAGGGGGGAAAAAGTCTGAATTGTGAGATAAAAAGGTTGCAATTTCTTTTTGATTTTTTTTAAATCCCGTGGCAGAAACAAGCAAGAAAACAGTTGTGCTGCTTCATGTTTTTGTGGAAGTTTTAATACATTTTTCAGAGTGATTGAAAAAGACATTCATAAATTCCGCTTTGGAATTCTTCCAAAACATTTTTGACAATCACTCATGTTGCATGACCTCATCTGCTATAATACGGATCAAATAGACATTTGAAGGCAATATTAAATCATAAAATATCCATGACACATGCATGCATGTGGGAATCGCCCTGATCCGGGTAGTTTGTTTGAGTTTCCCTGTGAAATCCTGGCATGGTGTAATTAGGTCAGTCGTTTAGTGCATTAATGAGGGTTAATTGCACAGCGTTTGATCTGTGCTCTCCGCCACACATGAGCCGGGTTTCCATTCCTCTAGTACAAATGTCCATTCATACGCTTCTTTTCCTGTTTAACGCAGCGTCAGTGATCCGTGCGGATATCAGCACAAATCCATTGCTGTGTTTTTAATAAAACACACTCGACATGTCCAGCTTGCCTCCAAAAGTAGCGTCTGAAACAACAAATCTCCAGTAATCTCCTCCAGCGTTCCTGCTCCTGACGAGCATATGGCGTGTAGATTATGTTTTCATGCGACATGTTTTTCACAGAAGTATTTTGTTTTGCGTGCATGTTTGGGTGGAAAAACATGGCACGGCTAAAATTAGCCGAAGAGAAGGGCTGGAGTGAATAAACAAGCCAATCCATTAGCGTGGACGGGTTATTGGCTTATTTCGCCTCTTCTAAGGGCGGCCCATTAAAAGTGGTAATGTGTGCCCGCAGCTCTGCCCGAGGGACTCGGAGGAGGCCAGGGAGGAATATTTCACATGCATCAGGCGCCTGAATTAAATAGACCAATGTTCCCTAAAAAGACTGAAGTACATCTCTTTCTGATGTGCGTCTCGGGCAAAAAAATTCATTGATCTTGGAATGTCCCTTGGCAATTATAAAATATTAAATCCAAGTCACACTTTTTTGGCTCAGTTTAATTCCTCCTCTCTCTCTCCATCGCTCACTCTCTCACTCTCCCGCTGTTCATTGCTTCCTCCATTTGATCAATTTGAAAAGTTTGCAATGTTTTCTAATGGAAAGAATCCCAGTAGTGCTGCATAAATTGTTGGCGAGTTTGCATGCAGTTCAGATAAAGATCCCGATTAAATGAATAGTTCATCTAAAAATAAAAAAATTCTGAACATTTGTTCATGATGAGTTTGTTTCTTCATCAGATTTAGAGAAATTTTGCATTACTTCACTTACCAATGGATGCTCTGCAGTGAATGGGTGCCGTCAGAATGAGAGTCCAAACAGCTGATAAAAACATCACAATAATCCACAAGTAATCCACACCACTCCAGTCCATCAGTTAACGTCTTGAGAAGCCAAAAACTGCGTGTTTGTAAGAAATAAATCCATCATTAAGACGTTTTTAACTTCAAACCATTGCTTCCGGCTAAAATACGAGTCCGTAATCCATAATAACGCTTCCTCCAGTGAAAAGGTGCATCTCCTGTTGTCTCTCACATCAAAATCCAGCCACATATTTGTTTAGAGCTGTTTTGGACTATTTTGTACTGTTTAAACGGTGCTTGATCTGTGCAGATTTGGCCTGATTCAGACCAGACCACTTTTTCACTGGAGGAAGCGTTATTATGGATTATGGACTGTATTTTGTCCAGAAGCTACGGTTTAAAGTTAAAATGCTGTAATGATGGATTTGTTTCTTACAAACATGCAGCTTTTGGCTTCACAAGATGTTAACTGATGGACTGGAGTGCTGTGGATTACTTGTGGATTACTGTGAAGTTTTTATCAGCTGTTTGGACTCTCATTCTGACGGCACCCATTCACTGCAGAGCATCCATTGGTGAGCAGGTGATGCAATGCTAAGTTTTTCCAAATCTGATGAAGAAACAAACTCATCTACATCTTGGATGGACTGAGGGTGAGCTCATTTTCAGCAAATTTTCATTTTTGGCTGAACTATACCTTTAATATGTACTTGTACGTGTTATCAGATTTGTCACAAAAGGTTTTGTTAAAAATGCAAACTGTCGTTAGTGTCCTCGGACAGCAAATTTTCATTTTTGGCTGAACTATACCTTTAATATGTACTTGTACGTGTTATCAGATTTGTCACAAAAGGTTTTGTTAAAAATGCAAACTGTCGTTAGTGTCCTCGGAGACACCAGAGCCATCCGTGGCTAATTGGCCAAATAATTAAATTTAACCATGATCTTAATAACTATATTCAGCCAGCTGTTTGACGGGCCACACAGTTCATTAGAGCCGGTGTGTTTGTGATTCGGGTAATTAAGATTTAGAATCGATCATTGAATGCATAATGCAGGAGTCAGTAATCCGTGCGCAGGGACTCCTGCCTTTCCTCGAATCCGCCTGCTAAGAACCCGTTTACCTCACGGCCTGCTGAGGGATTTTATTTAGCGAGCCTAATTAACTTCTCAATGTTTTTCAATTTTGACTTAAGCAATGTGGCGTTTACTCAGTAAGCTTGGGTTGTGCATTCATAGGTTTTTGTAGATGACTCTAAAGTGTAATTAATATGCATTTGAAAATGTTAAAGGTGTTTGGCTTGTTCAAAACTGCTGTTGTAAATCTACAAATGAATGAATTCAAATAAGCATGTCGAATTGCTTGTTTTTGTTTCTTTATGTGTGTGCGTGACGCTGACTGAAACCTGCAGATGGTAATTATAAAGCATGCTACTCCATCAAACCAGCATTCAAGCGTACTTATTTTCTGCACCAGCCCAAATCACAGTCGCTCGCGCTCAAGTTCTGCTTTCTACATCTGTCATATTGCTGTCTGATGAATCCAGACATGTATTTTTTAACAATCCATAAATTATGTATTCCGAGCCGTAATGAACACAGTTGAGTGATACTCTCTGTGATCTCGCTCTGAAGGAGATCTGATATTTTCCTCACTGCAGTTTCAGACTGTTCATTACGCGTTCAAGTCGCTGTGATGGAGGGACTGCGTGTGAATGCATGTAAATATTAGGGATGCACTTGTTTATTTAATTAAATTCTGTCTAAAACTGACAAAAAGATGAATATTTTCATGTAATGGCTGATAAATGGACAATATTATAAATATATACTCTTTTGTGTAGATGTTTCTTCTTTTGTCATTCACTTTGGATAAAAGTGTCTTCTAAATGCATAAATGTACAGTAGATAAACTCACGTTAAATTAAAAACATTAGTCTTACGTTACAAGTGTTTTAAAGCTGTAGTGTTTCATTTCATTGCCACTAGTGTCATAAAAAAGAATTGCAAGAATAATATCTGTTATCAAACAGGTTTTCAGACCACTCCCCCTGTGTGCTATTGGTCAGTCTGACAAATAGCCCCGCCCCTAAACTCATGTTATTGGTTGAGTGTGTGTTGATGTGATTGTGATGCTCAAACAAACAGTTTTACAAATGATTTATTGTTTTCTGTGCATTTCAACTGTGATAGGAAAGCATTTACAAAAGAAAAAAAAAAAAGACAGACAATGTTTTGGCTAAAGGATAACAGTGCATTTCAGTGGTAAGTCACAGTCAAGACTGTGAAAACTTTTTTCAAGTAATGCACCAAACTCTTTTCTGTGTGCATGAACATACTTTACACTAAATGCACAATAAATGCACGCTTACATGGCACTTCCTGTTTCTATGCATAATGCTCTTAAAGGTTTAAATCATTGTATTCATTTATTGTATACTGTGCCTTTAAGTTATAGCGCTGTAATAGTAAAAGTCTTGAATCTGGAATTGCCCGAAACAAGCATTCACCATTAAATATCTAGTGCATAAACAAACAATTTGGTAACAATATCATGCATCCCTAAAAAAAAAAGGTCTATGCCATGATACGCATATGCTCATAATTATATGGCATTGATTGTGTATAAACACACCTACATGATTGACATGTCTCTTATGGGTGGTCTGGGCACAAGCAGCTACACTGGCTCATGTTACTCTGTGTATCCGACCTGATTCATTGCTTTTCTCTCTGGGCACACAATCGTGTTATATTGTGTTTTATTGCAGCACAATCTGTTTAAACTTTGATTTTTTGTATGATTGTATTTGTATATTCGTGTATTAGTTCTTCTTCAGTGTGTGTGTGTTTGTGTTATGAAGCTGTTTGGATATCAGACAGCGCTCTAGGTGTTTTCCCACAATGCCGATGGGCTTCCCCCGCCCAACCTCCTGCCTCAGGTACAGGAAGATTTCAGCACTTCCTCTTCCAAACTTGTGCAAGTATCACTGCGAGAGTGTAGATTTAAACCGAGTCAATATGTAGATAAGGTTTGCACATACATACAAAGGAAGTCGGATTTGGTGCGTAAAGCGATGTGGGTACGAGGTGAGGCCGCCAGCCTTCTGTGATGAAACAGGCCTAGCTTTCAGCTTAGCAATGGGTTTTGGCTCCAAATTGTTGCTTAACACAGTTAGTTTGATGAGTATATCTACTAACAGACCTAATATTGAAACAGGGTTTTGCATCTTCATTGCACTCAGACTACCATACATTGTAAAAGAAACCGTCTCAAGAGGTCTGTCCGAGTTCAATCCAAGAACTTCTCATGTAAGCGATAAAGACCCTTTCACTGATACGCACCAGAACTTCAAACATCATGCATCACTTTGACCTCCACCAAAAAAATTATTTAGCTATTTATTAGTTGCCTAGATATACACTACTGGTCAAAAGTTAGGAATAATTATTTTTATTATTATTTTTTTTAAGAAGTCTCATGCTCAACAAGGCTGCATTTATCTGATCAGAAATATGGTAAAATCAGTAAAATATTATTACAATCAAAATAACTATTTTATAGTTAAATATATTTTGAAATGTAATTTATTCCTGTGATGCAAAGCTGAATTTTCAGCAGCCATTACTCCAGTCTTCAGTGTCACATGATGCATCATTCACAAATAAAATTATATATATATAGTTTTTATTCTTACTTACCTCAAGCTTTTGAATGGTAGTGTATCATGGTTTTCACAAAAATATGAAGCAGCTCTGTTTGTATTTTAATGTTTTCAACATTGATAATAATCAGAAATGTTTCTTGAGCAGCAAATCAGCATATTAGAATGATTTCTGAAGATCATATGACACTGAAGACTGGAGTAATGATGCTGAAAATTCAGCTTCGATCACAGCGATAAATTACATTTTACAATATATTCACATAGAAAACAGCTATTTTAAATAATAATAACATTTCACATTTTTACAGTATTTTTGATCAAATAAATGCAGCCTCAGTGAGCAGAAGAGACTTCTTTCATAATATTAATTATTCCAAATTTTTGACTGGTAAAATTTGTTTAAAAAGATGTTTATTCTCTGAATGTGACTGAATGACATTCATTTGCATTCAGTCATTCTGCTAATTGAATAAATGCATATGATTTTTGTGTCATGCAAATTGTGTCACTTTAAGCATTGCATTACAGCGCTTGACCTGCACACAACACGTCACCGGCGGCTGTAGCGTGATGCTTCTTCACCCTATAGAGTTCAGTGTATTGGGGAACATCGATGTGAGTCTTTATTCTTTTCTGGGACACAATCACATTAAACATGACTGTTATTGCATCAACAGAAGTTTTAGAATCCCGACGACCTGAAGAATCCAGACTTCTGTCCCAGTAGGTACACAAACGTTGAATAGACGTGGGACTCATGGAGGACAAACGCTTTTGCTCTTCTGAAGTTTTTTAAATGTTCATGATCTCTCCGTGATGTGTGTGCATGCTTTATTCATTCAGAGGGAGATGTTTTGCGTCTTTGTCGAGCTTCTTGAGGATTTGACAGCTCTGGGTGGATTGTCACCTTGATATAGGGGCCTCGGTCGCCACATCAGCGTCAAAAGAAAGTTTGATTCTCCGTGAACAGGCTCCCCTGCGTTCACGTTCAAAAATAACTCTTCAGTGCAGCGCTTTTCCGTAACGACCTTATTAGAGATGTTTTCCTTTTGTCAGGTCACCCTTTGTGCCTCGTCGGAGGTTCTTAGGTTCAAATGTTTTCTTGCCAAGCATGTAGTAGTTCACAAAGACATCAAAAAGTGGCGTTTGGGAACCTCCTGCAACACCTGACTCTTTTAACTCACCACAAAAGCTTTGGCTGTTATCTTATGCGCCACCTTCAATTTCCAAATCTAAATAAAATTTTAAAACAGCCGTAGAAATAACTCCCCACCACGGCGTTTAAAACGTGAGGACGGCAAAATCAACAAGGCCTCATTAGCGGGATCTTCTGAGGACGAGCGTTTAGACTTGATACTCATTACGCCGACTTCCCGTTCGAACTCTAATTGGATTCGTTTTATATGTGAAACACTTTGAATTTTTAATGCGGCACTTTTTAAAGTTCCACACTGACGCTCGTTGGGATGAATCGGCTGAAGTCTTGTTTTAATGGTCTGTGAGTTTTTCTACGTTGAGTCAGAGGAGATGAGGGTCAGCGCGGATGGCGGTGGAAAATAGCATGATACGCTCACGTGTTTGGGTCGTGTTCCCCTGTTTATCTTCACGCAACTCTGTCGGCTGAGCGGTTCTGCTCAGAAGAGTTTGTTTCTTGACAACTGCTGTTTATGGGAACAAATAGTCAGCGTGCATCGCATTACAGCCGGTTCTGAGAGGAACAGGCTTTCTGATCCCCCCGAAACGAACTTCCAGTTAATTATAGTTCCTGCTCGATTTCACTGCTCACAAAACTGGCATTTTCTAGAAAAATAATGACTGCTAATTAGCTCTTTTGTTCAGTGTCTAGCTCGTTTGTTTCTCTCAGGCTCTGAAAACTGAAGTTTCCCAGCAAGGAAAGTTTTGTTTGCCAGCAAAGTTTCCGGGCATTTAGCTCACTGACCCTTTCGGAGAGGTAGGAACTGTCGGAGATACGCTTCAGGGAAATGCTTTCATCTCGAACCTGCGGACGCTCCAATTCGAGGCGTTCGCAATTGCAGCTTTGTCTACTAATTAGAAAATTCCTGACCTCCAGCGAGATGTTTTAATTATGTGTTGTGTCAACGAGTTTGCCGATGCTCGAGTGGGTGAGCAGACGAACCTGCACATCTCTCTCTCTCTTCTGTCCGTCGTGCATGACCTCCTCATCGCCATGTTTGTTTTCACATGCTTAAGTAGCCAAACAAGATGCCGTTTGTGTGGGTGTGAAGCGAAACAGTGCGACAGGGCTGCTCGCGATCGAGAGCCGGCTGTCTGTGAGTCAGAGGCGCGCGAGGCAGGAAAGGGTTAAGGAGCGAGTGAGAGGGGATGCTGAGAGCGCGGCTGCTGCAGAACATAGCCGTGTTCGTGCGAAGGCAAGTCATTTCCCGAAACACTGCAGACACTGCGCCTCAGGCGCTCTGAAACCTTTGGAGACCAAAATGGCTTGCAGGAGTTAGAAGTAATAAGGTGTTTTTTTTTTCTCTCCTTCTTTCTCCTTGACTGAAATTCTGCAGTTGCTATGCATCGCCATGGCCATGTTTTTCCTCGTGTTTTATGTCGGGCATTAAGATGCTTACCAGCCCGCCATTTTTGAGATTTGTTGCTCTTTAGTTGGGCGGCAAATTGCAATTGTTTGTTTTGAATGTAATTCTGCCATTTTTCATCAAGATCATACTAGCACGACTCTCTCTCTCTCTGACTGTTTCTCTTTTCCAGTATTTATGCTGCATAAAATCTAATAC
>NW_015554052.1:169440-173445 GCF_001515605.1 Sinocyclocheilus anshuiensis
TTTGGGAACCTCCTGCAACACCTGACTCTTTTAACTCACCACAAAAGCTTTGGCTGTTATCTTATGCGCCACCTTCAATTTCCAAATCTAAATAAAATTTTAAAACAGCCGTAGAAATAACTCCCCACCACGGCGTTTAAAACGTGAGGACGGCAAAACCAACAAGGCCTCATTAGCGGGATCTTCTGAGGACGAGCGTTTAGACTTGATACTCATTACGCCGACTTCCCCGTTCGAACTCTAATTGGGTTCGTTTTATATGTGAAACGCTTTGAATTTTTAATGCGCCACTTTTTAAAGTTCCACACTGACGCTCGTTGGGATGAATCGGCTGAAGTCTTGTTTTAATGGTCTGTGAGTTTTTCTACGTTGAGTCAGAGGAGATGAGGGTCAGCGCGGATGGCGGTGGAAAATAGCATGATACGCTCACGTGTTTGGGTCGTGTTCCCCTGTTTATCTTCACGCAACTCTGTCGGCTGAGCGGTTCTGCTCAGAAGAGTTTGTTTCTTGACAACTGCTGTTTATGGGAACAAATAGTCAGCGTGCATCGCATTACAGCCGGTTCTGAGAGGAACAGGCTTTCTGATCCCCCCGAAACGAACTTCCAGTTAATTATAGTTCCTGCTCGATTTCACTGCTCACAAAACTGGCATTTTCTAGAAAAATAATGACTGCTAATTAGCTCTTTTGTTCAGTGTCTAGCTCGTTTGTTTCTCTCAGGCTCTGAAAACTGAAGTTTCCCAGCAAGGAAAGTTTTGTTTGCCAGCAAAGTTTCCGGGCATTTAGCTCACTGACCCTTTCGGAGAGGTAGGAACTGTCGGAGATACGCTTCAGGGAAATGCTTTCATCTCGAACCTGCGGACGCTCCAATTCGAGGCGTTCGCAATTGCAGCTTTGTCTACTAATTAGAAAATTCCTGACCTCCAGCGAGATGTTTTAATTATGTGTTGTGTCAACGAGTTTGCCGAAGCTCGAGTGGGTGAGCAGACGAACCTGCACATCTCTCTCTCTCTTCTGTCCGTCGTGCATGACCTCCTCATCGCCATGTTTGTTTTCACATGCTTAAGTAGCCAAACAAGATGCCGTTTGTGTGGGTGTGAAGCGAAACAGTGCGACAGGGCTGCTCGCGATCGAGAGCCGGCTGTCTGTGAGTCAGAGGCGCGCGAGGCAGGAAAGGGTTAAGGAGCGAGTGAGAGGGGATGCTGAGAGCGCGGCTGCTGCAGAACATAGCCGTGTTCGTGCGAAGGCAAGTCATTTCCCGAAACACTGCAGACACTGCGCCTCAGGCGCTCTGAAACCTTTGGAGACCAAAATGGCTTGCAGGAGTTAGAAGTAATAAGGTGTTTTTTTTTTCTCTCCTTCTTTCTCCTTGACTGAAATTCTGCAGTTGCTATGCATCGCCATGGCCATGTTTTTCCTCGTGTTTTATGTCGGGCATTAAGATGCTTACCAGCCCGCCATTTTTGAGATTTGTTGCTCTTTAGTTGGGCGGCAAATTGCAATTGTTTGTTTTGAATGTAATTCTGCCATTTTTCATCAAGATCATACTAGCACGACTCTCTCTCTCTCTGACTGTTTCTCTTTTCCAGTATTTATGCTGCATAAAATCTAATACAGCAACAGAAATGAGGCGACTTAGTATATGATATTACTGATTTTTCATGATGTCTAATGAAATGCACATTCAGCCTGTTGGGCAGCACTTACAACCTTGTATTTTTTGGACCATGAGGGTAATACTATAGTACCATAGTATTACCTGGGCTTATTTTATGCTGCTTTTCCTTTCACTAGTTAAATTTAAATTTTCCTGTGGTGTGAAAAATGTATAGTATAAGTATAAATATATATAGTCTCAATTAAAATGAGCTTATAAAAGCTGCATGCATAATACATTTATTTTAATAAGAATTATAAAAAAATTTTATTTCATAAAAACACTCATATATTCCATGATTTGATATTTTACCATGGTACCACTGCAATACTATTTTCTAAGTGAGTGAATGACCCAAATTTGCATTTGCATAGTTTATGATATTTACTCTTTTATGAGCCTCCATAAAAATAAAAGAAAATAATTAAATTAAATTGTAACACTTTTAAGAGTAACATGGTATTACCTGGACTTAATTTGTGATATTTTAATTATTTTCCTCTTCACTGGATAATTTTTAATTGTCCTGTGGTGCAACAAATAAATTTTCAGTATAAATATAGTCACTCTAATATAACTAATATAGATCATAAAAGCTGCATGCATAATAATTACATTTATTTTAATAAGATTTATATATTATTAAAAAAATATAAAAAGTCTATAATAATAATAATAATAATAATTCTTCAATAATATAATGTTTATATTAATTTAATTAATATTAATATTTATTTTGGAATGTTATTTTAAAAATTTTATTTAAAATAATATCTAAATTATATAAAAATAGTATTATTTAATAATTATATTTATGTAAATATATATATATATATATATATATATATATACACCACACATATTATATAAATTATGTTTATTACTCTCTATTTATATGAAATATGAAAAAGTGTTTTTATATTAATTATTCATTAATTTTTTATATTACATTTATATTTATTAACATTTCTTATATACAATATATGTATACAATATGTATTATATGTAATGTGTATTATATACATTTTAATTATATATTTATTTCTCTCTCTCTATCAAGTGAAGGACTCCAATTATCATTTTCATAGTTTACCACGTTATTTAACAAACTTCATCAGAGACCAAAACAATACAACGAATCAAACAGATTCTCCAGCAAATCAGTGAATCTGAATCTTATGAAGGCGTGTAAACCGCACACGTAAGAACGGTTCTCTCGAGCCTCTCTGACCCTTTGATTAGCAGAAAGCCGAAAAACAAAGCAGTCCTCATCCTTTTCTCCTGCCTTTGTTAATCTTGGCTGCCGTGGCGTGGTTCAAAGCGAGGGCTGCGTGTATAATCCACACAATATACATCTGTGAATTATTATTGTAATTCTTTATACATTTATTGGAGCTGAATTAACTCCACATCAAATACATCACTCGGGCGATGTCGAAAACGCCTCGGGGCAATCACTCGACATCTGCTAACTCTTTCAAAATGTCCTCATCGGCCTGTTCTCCTGGTGAAGGAGGAGGAGAGTTAAAGTGAGAGGGAGTTTCTGGTCTTAATTAATGGCCGTTGCCGGTGTGGAGCGGAGAGCGAGAGGCTTCGGGCCCCGCGGCGAGGCTGGTGTGCCGCTCTGAGCGGAGCTAGACATGTGGGAAAGCTTTGGCTCTTGGCTCGGCCTCAGTCGCTCTGACATGATGGGAGGGCCTGACAACAACGAGAACGAGAGAGTGCTGAAGTCCTCATGGAAAAGCACCAGTCATCATGTCTGAAGTCATTCTCACACTCTGAGTGATGGTGAACATTAGTGTTTGTCTGGTTTATTCTGCTTATGAAAGCTCTTCAAGATCGCTTTTTGGTTGAATATATGCCCAGGTCACTTTTCACGTCAAAATGAGTAAGAAATATTTCACATAAAAACATGATGCTTGTTTTAGGACCATTTAGCTTTTTTTTTTTTGCTTTATGCTTTTTACTATGAAAAACAGTAATGAGGATTTGGGAAGAAAACGGGCTTAATTTTCATAGAAATAATTTCACAATGCAGAATATCTTTTTCTTTTTTACTTATTTCTGTTTTTTGATTCTGGGGTGAATAATTTTTTAATGTATTTTTTTTCTTAACATTATATATATTATATACATTTTTTACATAATTTACTTATTCTCTCTGTCTGTATTCTTTCTGCTCTCTCTCTAATTATGGTTTAATAATTATATTAATTTGTATTAATATATTCATAAATTATAATTCAAATAATCATATTAATATTAAAATAATATTTTTTTAATTACTCTCTAAAGCCTCTCTGTTTAATTTGAGGAATTATGTGGAAATTTATTATTTTAATTTTGTA
>NW_015554052.1:173642-178210 GCF_001515605.1 Sinocyclocheilus anshuiensis
TATATATATTTATTAAATAATTCACTTATTTATTCTCTCTCTAATTTATATTAATAATATCTAATATAATTATTATATATATTAGATATGATTTTTTTTATTTAACAATGTCTGTCTCTCTCTCTCTCTCTCTCTACATATATTTAAGTGGAATGGCTATATTTAATTTAATTTAATGTATTCTCTCGCTCTCTTTCTCCGTGGTCATTGACAAACTCATTTCAGTCGACCCGCTCATTGTCCCGCTGTCAGATTTCATCAGTTTGTTCTTTCGGTCTGTAACGGCGCTTCCATCTGTGTTTCTCTCTGATTCCATCTACCGCTTCATATTCAGCCGTCTTCTGTCGGTGTGTTTGCTGAGATAGCAGTATTGGTAATGTGTATGTGTGTGTGTCTGGCAAAGTGGACCATTAACCTGCAGCCCTGAGGTGAAACCGCAGCCAAGTCCAATATTGGCTCCAGCATCAAGGGCTCGTGCTTCACGCCACTCAAAAACACTCAGAGAAAGACGCTGATCAGCAGAAAGCAGCTGAAGATGGACTCCTTCAGCTTTCTGCCAACCGTGAAACTATTAGAGAGTCCGAGACGGCAGGAGTGGAAAACATACATTATTAACCCAAAGTAAATTTAGCAAAGGGAGTTAATCTGGCTCCATCCGTGAGCTTCATGCAGAGGGAAAGTGATTCTTTGGCACGAGATGAAGTAGTTACACAGTCTGTGATCGGTTTACAAATAAAAGTGCCAACCTGTTATCAGCTGGGTTTGATCTCCAGACTATAAACGCCATTCTTTGAAAACTGTACAGAGAAATAGAACGTAAATGGCTCACCCAAAGTAAATTTAGCAAAGGGAGTTAATCTGGCTCCATCCGTGAGCTTCATGCAGAGGGAAAGTGATTCTTTGGCACGAGATGAAGTAGTTACACAGTCTGTGATCGGTTTACAAATAAAAGTGCCAACCTGTTATCAGCTGGGTTTGATCTCCAGACTATAAACGCCATTCTTTGAAAACTGTACAGAGAAATAGAACGTAAATGGCTCACATTCATTGACAACCGAATGGGTTGTGTTAGATGTCCAACTGGAGCTGTGTACAGGCAGAAGGTCAAGAGTTCATAGACAGCAGACAGACGGATGAGGAGCACAACAGACAAAAGCCTAAAATCTTTCCATTTATTAGAAATAAATCCTCAAGATGTCTTTGGATTATTATGTAATATTGAGTTTTAAATTTAAGTTCGAATTTAAATCTAATAATTATTTTATTTTAATTTTATTTAATTTTATTGTATATTTAATTTTATTATTTTATTTGGGGAATTCAGTTAATCCTGAAGATGTATTTGAGTTATTATAAGTCATCATATCGAGTCTCTCAACTGATTTAAATCTGATAACTTTATTTACTTGTTTATTTATTTATTTTTGAGATTTAGGACTTTAATTGATTTGTTTAGAAATAAATATTTAAAATGTATTTGAGTTATTATAAGACATCATATTCAGTTTCTCAACAGATTTAAATATTATTTATTTATTTATTTATTTATTTATTTATGACATTTAGGAATTTAATGTATTTGTTTAGAAATAAATATTTAGGATTTATTTCAGTTATTAAGACGTCATATTGAGTCTCTCAACAGATTTAAATCTAATATGTTTATTTACTTATTTTGTTATTAATTAGATTTGATTGATTTAATTTGTTTAGAAAAAAATCCTCAAGATGTATTTGAGTTATTATAAGTCGTCATATTGAGTCTCAACTGATTTAAATCTAATAACTTTATTTATTTGTTTATTTATTTATTTTTAAGATTTAGGACTTTAAATTGATTTGTTTAGAAATAAATATTTAAGATGTATTTGAGTTATTATAAGTCGTCATATTGAGTTTCTCAACATATTTAAATCTTATTTATTTATTTATGACATTTAGGAATTTAATGTATTTGTTTAGAAAAATATTTAGGATTTATTTGAGTTAAGACGTCATATCGAGTCTCTCAACAGATTTAAATCTAATATGTTTATTTATTTACTTATTTTGTTATTAATTAGATTTGATTGATTTCATTTGTTTAGAAAAAAATCCTCAAGATGTATTTGAGTTATTATAAGTCGTCATATTGAGTCTCAACTGATTTAAATCTAATAACTTTATTTATTTGTTTATTTATTTATTTTTAAGATTTAGGACTTTAAATTGATTTGTTTAGAAATAAATATTTAAGATGTATTTGAGTTATTATAAGTCGTCATATTGAGTTTCTCAACATATTTAAATCTTATTTATTTATTTATGACATTTAGGAATTTAATGTATTTGTTTAGAAAAATATTTAGGATTTATTTGAGTTAAGACGTCATATTGAGTCTCTCAACAGATTTAAATCTAATATGTTTATTTATTTATTTATTTACTTATTTTGTTATTAATTAGATTTGATTGATTTCATTTGTTTAGAAAAAAATCCTCAAGATGTATTTGAGTTATTATACAATGTCATATCGAGTCTCTCAACAGATTTAAATCTTTATTATTTTATTTTTTATTCATTTAATTTTATCATATCAATCTATGGAGTTTAACAATTTTACTCTTTTAACTTTTTTTAATTTGATAACGTTTTTAATTTTTAACAATTTTATTATAAGATGTCATATTGAGTCTCTCAACAGATTTAAATCTTTATTATTTTATTTTATTTTCATTTAATTTCATCATAACAATCTATGGAGTTTAACAATTTTACTTCCTTGATTATTTATTTCTTTATTTATGTAGGATGTAGAATCAATTGACAAACTAGATATTAGTAAGGTTTTGGTCATAACATTCTCTTTCTAAACTAAATATCATGAAAATCATTTGGTTCTTGTATTGTTTTAAAAAACCCATGTTTTCCATTTCCAGATTATGAGCCAAAATCTGATTCAGCAGTGTAATGAATCCGTTTCATGTATCTGAGCACACACATGTAGTGTTGTTTTTGGCGGCCTGTTTTAATTTTAGTTTTAGTCTAGTCTTTGTGTGAAGCTGTCATTTTAGTTTTTATTAGTTTTAGTCACGTTCATACTCTTTTTAGTCTAGTCAAGTTTCAGTCAACTAAAAGTCTGAGCATTTTAGTCTTATTTTAGTCAGAATTATCCATGACTATTTTCATCTAGTTTTAGTCGACGAAAACTGATGACATTTAGTCTAGTTTTAGTCAATGAAATTTGTATTTTAGTCTCTTTTTAGAAATGCAATTCTATTTAACCCAGTCAATATAGTATAAGTACCTAGTAGTATAGACGAAACCAACATTTTCTTTTAGCCAAACCCATTTCAAACAAGGTTATCTTATTATATTATTGTTACCTTATAGACTCAAGAATACATCCATTCCAGACACGGAAGACGCTCTGATTTGAATTTACAACATTTATTTTACCAACCAAACATGTTAGAAGTACACACACATAAATTTAAATAAAATAAATAAAAACAATAAATAAAATAAAATAAATAAAATAGCATCACATGACAATGCCAGAAAAAAAATAATACATTCAAGTTTAACAAAGAGAAACAAGGTGCTTGAATGCTTGAGCTACAATAACATACTAAAAAGTGCAAATAAAATGTGTGTGTCTGTTACTTGTATTGCTTGTAAACTGAAGTCAGATTTTGCATCATAAAAACTATTAAAAGATATAACACTACGACGATATTTAGTCATAATTTTCGTTGATGAAAGCAACACTACACACATGTTGTGTAAATGAGGTCTGATTCACTCGTTACCGGTCAGTGTCAGTGTTTCCGTGCTCTGATGGTGTGAAGACACGTATGTGTGTGTGTGTGTGTGTGTGTGTGTGTGTGTTGGTGCCGTTGGCAGATTGTCATGAGTGTTGTGTTGGTGAGGAGGCTGCAGGCTCTTCTCTCTCTGCTACAAACACGTGCACGCAGTCAGAAATTGTCTGAGAAGATGTATGGAGGTATCCGTGTGCTAGCTGTCGGATGGATATGTCATATGACATTACGCCCGCCAGCGGCTCAGCGCTGATAAAATGACAGATGCTGTTTTTTGCCTCACAGATTTTTGCCTTCCCACAAATCTTTTCTTCTCCGCTTCCTTCAGCTCCACGCTGACCTTCGCCAAACCCACGTCTCGTCGACTGATTCGACAATCCCGAATGTAGATTAGCAGTCATTCGGTGTGTTTGGCTCCTCTGAATCAGCTGAGTGTGTGTTTATGTACTTGTTAATGTGAAGTTGCGAGATGCATGGATCTCCATGGAAACAGACATCAACAGGGCTGTGTTTGGGTTATTGGCGTTGGCTGTAGGACTCGTACAGTGGGAGGAAAGATGTGAGCGCCGATGGAGGACTGACCTTTCTGCCTGCGTTCGGATCACTTACTCTTCCTCCATGTGGCCCTGCAGGCTCCGGAGCCAATCTGTGTTCCTAAGGCCAGAAAACACGGCAAACTTTCAGCCGAGACACATGCATTTAAATGCACAAGTGAATCGTTCTCTCTCTCTGTGTGTGTGTGTGTGTGTGTGTGTGTATGTGTATGT
>NW_015554052.1:178266-192030 GCF_001515605.1 Sinocyclocheilus anshuiensis
GTGTGTGTGTGTGTGTGTGTGTGTGTGTGTGTGTATGTATGTGTGTGTGTGTATGTATGTGTGTGTGTGTAATATTATCAGTTTGATGACTTTGATACTACCAGATGAGTAGTGAGCTGAATATTCAGACTATTGTCTTCTATAGAGCTGCTTTATAGTTGAATCAGATTCATTTCATAATTGATGAATTTTGCAACATCGATACTGTTATTGAACTGAATTGAATCATCATTGAACTGAACTGAGCTGAAAAATGACACTATTGTCTTCTGTAGAGATGCTTATAGCTGAACTAAGCTTGTTTCATAATTGATGAACTTTAAACAGTTATCGAACTGAAGTGAATCAACTGAACTGAATTGAGCTGAATAATGACACTGTTGTCTTCTGTAGAGATGCTTATAGCTGAATTGTTTCATAATTGATTAACTACGCAGTTATTGAACTGAACTGAATCAACACTGAACTGAGCTGAATAATTGCACTGATGTCTTCTGTAGAGCTGTTTTATAGTTTTTATAATTCTGTTCAGACTTTGTGTTAACAGCATCTATTAATATTTATACTGGCTTATTTGGATGTGCTGTATGTTACCATTTATACTTGTTCCAAAGAATCTGCTACTATTTATATTGTTTAAACATTTATATTGTTTCTATTTAAACAGTGTAAATAACATTTACCGTTTTTTTTTTGCACCGGTGTAAATAGCTGCTGCATTACATTATGCAACAAATAAACAAAAATGTTTTGTTTTATTTTATTTTATTCATTTATTTATTTTGGTTTGATGTCATGTGATCGAATCTCAGGTCAATATATTTTTTAAATAAATCATATAGTGCACTATGCATTTGCAATGATGTTATTGTTAACTAAACCTAAAATTAAAATAGTAAAATAAAATAAAATAATTTTCATTAGTTGAAATAAAACTGAAATAAGATTGATGAAAAACTTTATGTAAAATTACTGAAACTAAAATTGAAAAACAAATGGAACTAAATAGAAATATTCAAAAAAGAATATTACAAACATAAACATATTGCTAAAATGAAAATAAAAATTCAAAATATTAAGAAAAATGATATATATAATACAATACTAATATATAACATATATTAGTATATACTAATATGTATTATATAAATAATACTAATATAACAGAAATAAAAGGCATTTGATTGCATTTTATTTTCAGATTTTTTGTTGGTTTGATTAGCTTGATCTCTGTTGAACTGCACTATTTACCTGTGGTTCATTTCACAATCCTTTCAAACTGTATCCCTTAAGACTTCATACTTTTTCCTGATGATTTTAAAGGGACAGAACATGTAGCCTGAAAGCATACTTGCACAATTATTGTAAACAATTCACAAACATTCACCGTCTTGCTAGCTGCTTAAAAGTCCTTGATTTTGTTGTATTCACAATTCAGAAAATCTTTGGCAACACTAAGTGTTTTTTTTTCTTCCCCTAAGCACGTTTTCTTCCTTCGTCTGTTTGTCTTTCTCTCATCTCTCAAGCATACACCTGCGCGTGAATATTGAGCACACAAACCCGCCAGAGGCCCGTCAGCGTGTTCAGGTAGATGGATGCGTTTGATTGGTCCAGGCTGTGATTGGCATTAATTGCCATGGCAGAAGGCATGCCCGCCTTTCACATGAGGTCAGCTCTGATTGGCCTGATGAGGCCAGATCCTTCTTCTGGAGGTCCCGGGCCCCGAGGGCTCCTCGCGCGCTGCCTGTCCTGAATTCACCCCACCTCAGCACACTCCACCCGTCAGATCTGCTGATGGCTCACCGGAGACGAGAGCCGTACGCGTCAGCTGCTTTCCATTAGGCCTGCGTGTCTCGCTGTTGTGTTTACCGAGCACAATCAAGTCTAATTGTGCGACGTCTATTGGAGAGTGAGACATTGTTTCCGTTCTTATTTTGTGTTGCGTTGATTCTACCATCCGATATTTTTCTGTTGCTCATGAAAGACTGACTCAGTGTGTAAGAATCCGTGTGTTTATTTGACTTCTGCTTCAGTTTATACTGAAAGAAGCAGACGAACAGAATGTGAGAGGAAGAATAAATCCATTTGAGACAGAGCGAGTGGTATTTAAGTTTAAGAAAATACATTTATGCTCATAATAACATCAGAAATGCTGAAATCAGTTTAGCTTTTATCCCTTATGCCAGTGTTGGCCTGTATAAAAAGTGACTGAAGTGGAGCTACATCTGATTCAATCTGTACTGTATGAGAGCTATATATATTCATATTTTATATTTTAATAATTAGAAAAACACATTTATATAAATGATTCATATAAATTGTCAAGCTCTAAAGTATTTAATCGGGTTTGAATTGCAGTAAAAAAAAACTATTCACAAACTACAAAAGTCTTGTACATTTACTGTAAATCTTGATGAAAATTCAGTGATTATAATGTTGGATCATTTCACAATCCTTTCAAACTGTATCCCTTAAGACTTCATACTTTTTCCTGATGATTTTAAAGGGACAGAACATGTAGCCTGAAAGCATACTTGCACAATTATTGTAAACAATTCACAAACATTCACCGTCTTGCTAGCTGCTTAAAAGTCCTTGATTTTGTTGTATTCACAATTCAGAAAATCTTTGGCAACACTAAGTGTTTTTTTTTCTTCCCCTAAGCACGTTTTCTTCCTTCGTCTGTTTGTCTTTCTCTCATCTCTCAAGCATACACCTGCGCGTGAATATTGAGCACACAAACCCGCCAGAGGCCCGTCAGCGTGTTCAGGTAGATGGATGCGTTTGATTGGTCCAGGCTGTGATTGGCATTAATTGCCATGGCAGAAGGCATGCCCGCCTTTCACATGAGGTCAGCTCTGATTGGCCTGATGAGGCCAGATCCTTCTTCTGGAGGTCCCGGGCCCCGAGGGCTCCTCGCGCGCTGCCTGTCCTGAATTCACCCCACCTCAGCACACTCCACCCGTCAGATCTGCTGATGGCTCACCGGAGACGAGAGCCGTACGCGTCAGCTGCTTTCCATTAGGCCTGCGTGTCTCGCTGTTGTGTTTACCGAGCACAATCAAGTCTAATTGTGCGACGTCTATTGGAGAGTGAGACATTGTTTCCGTTCTTATTTTGTGTTGCGTTGATTCTACCATCCGATATTTTTCTGTTGCTCATGAAAGACTGACTCAGTGTGTAAGAATCCGTGTGTTTATTTGACTTCTGCTTCAGTTTATACTGAAAGAAGCAGACGAACAGAATGTGAGAGGAAGAATAAATCCATTTGAGACAGAGCGAGTGGTATTTAAGTTTAAGAAAATACATTTATGCTCATAATAACATCAGAAATGCTGAAATCAGTTTAGCTTTTATCCCTTATGCCAGTGTTGGCCTGTATAAAAAGTGACTGAAGTGGAGCTACATCTGATTCAATCTGTACTGTATGAGAGCTATATATATTCATATTTTATATTTTAATAATTAGAAAAACACATTTATATAAATGATTCATATAAATTGTCAAGCTCTAAAGTATTTAATCGGGTTTGAATTGCAGTAAAAAAAAACTATTCACAAACTACAAAAGTCTTGTACATTTACTGTAAATCTTGATGAAAATTCAGTGATTATAATGTTGGAATTTAATTATTTTCAAATATTTAAGTATTTATAATTATTTAATTTAATTATTTTTTACTATAATGCAAATTCCAGTTTCTGTAAATTATAAATTATAAGAAAATGAACACCGTTGTCTTTCAAATATTCAAAAATATTGTCAAATATTGTCAAAAAGGCCTTCACAGATAAGATAATCCCAGAGTGCACTGCGGCAAGCTTAGTAAAAATGTATCCAAGAAAGTTTGATATGAAATATATTTCATTCCATTCTGAACCGTATAAATAACTTCAGTACATTAAAATGGATTATTTCACCCAAAGTTTTCGTGTTATGAATTTTTGTTTGTTAGAATGTCAAACTTTACTGGAAGCATTTGTGAACTGAGTCTCCCATGCACTTGAAATAAAATAAGTCGTGATCATGCAATGTGTTTATTAATAAGAGAACTGTGTTTTGTTGTCAGGTGTCGGGGAGTTCGGCAGGTTCTCCGGGCGGATCGTCGGCCCCGTCCTGCTCGTCACAGCAGTATAACCGCCAGAGAATAACACGCGTCAACCTCAGGGACTTCATCTTCTACATGGAGCAGGAGCGAGAGACCAGCAGATCTCTCTTACTGTACCGGGCTCTCCTGAAGTAGCCAACGCTGAGCGAATGCTGAGCAGCGATCGACTTCCTTCTCAGCTCTGCGACGTGCCTTCAGCCCTGTTCACCGCCTCTGTGTCTGTGAGCTCGTGATGTCAGCGTTGCTTTTGATAGAAAAGCTCTGAAAAAAGAGAGAGAAAAAAAAACAAGATGAGCTTCATGTTTCCTGTTTTCTCCTCAACGTTATTAGGTAAACTGTATTTATGATAGTGAATTTTAAGGCTTGTCTCTCCGGCTTTGAGCTGAGGAGTGTTTGTTTGTTTGTTTGTTTTTTGTGTATGAATGAATCTGACACTGTAAATACCACGTTCTTCATCAGTATTTTAGTCTAAAAATCCCCCCCCCAAAAAAGATGGAAAAAAGATTAAGAATTCATTCCCTTTTTTTATTAATGTGTTCCCTCATTTTAGTTCAATCGTGACCACAGTTTGCTATTCGACGCCTTCATTTTAGTAAATCATGATCACATTGTACTAATTCTTTCCCTCGCTTTGATTTACTAAAATGATGGAACAAATTAGTACAAATTTGCAACAGTTTACTAAAATGAAGGAATAAATAAGTACAAATTAGTCACAATTTACTAAAACGAGGGAATTAATAAAAAATGAGCAACAATGTACTAAAACAAGGAAATAAATTAATAAAAATTAGCAATGATTTACTAAAATTAGTAAACGAATTAATAAATATTAGCAACGATTTACTAAAATGAGGAAACGAATTAATAAAAATTCGATTTACTAAAATGAGGTAACGAATTAATAAAAATTTGCAACGATTTACTAAAATGAGGAAACTAATTAATAAAAATTAGCAACGATTTACTAAAATTAGAGAATTAAGACCACAGAGTATATCTTAAGTATATTTTTCTCAAATTAGCAAAGATTTTTTTTCTTGTTTTTAAAATAAGCTTCACTACATTTTCTTTATGCTTTGAACAAGAATATCATAATATTTCATGCATTTTTGCTCTTTTTGGTGTGATATACTTCAATATTTTTAGTATCAGAAATCCTGATGAAGTGAGTGTTTCTCGCAGTGCAGATGTCGTTCTGCTGTATATTCAACACCGAGCGCTTACAGTGACGATCTCCGAGACGAAACGCCTTGAAGTGATCAATGTACTTTTCCGTTAAAGAATCGCGTCGTTCTCTAAAACATATGCAGACTTTCCCAAACATCATCATCATCATCATCATCATCATCAGTGTCCAGCCAGTCGCAGTATTTAAAACCCCATCAAAGTTGACTAAAAACTCTTTTTCAAAACCTTTATCGGCGAGTCTCGATGTAAATAGACTTTTTGATGAATATTGTTTTTAACAGCATGTGTAAATTATTTCCACATGATATTTTAGCAACAAAGTAACGTTTTAAACTAGGAACGAAGCGTTCCTTCTAAATCGATCACGAAGCTTCTGTCTGTCATTGTGATTCGTGTAGCTTTAATATTTGTCCACGAGGAGCACGAATCACGTGTTTCCCGAAATCAGGCCAGCAGATCCGAGCTATAGCAATACAGCCAACACATCGTCTGAACGTTACGTCCACGTTTGACTTCTGTTTGTGATGCATTTCCCAATCAAACACCATATTCAGTGAGAAAAGAAGTACCAATCCCAACAGATCCTAAGTTTCTCATCTCATAAACACGACCAGAACTGAAAGCAGCACTAGATTATGAAGGCAAACGGTTTAGAATAACATGCACTGATAAATCAATGTATTATGAAAGTATTAGAGATTCATTTTGATTTCATTTTTGTCACCGCCTGGACCATAAAACTGGATTTCACTTCCCTCGACTGTGTTTCAAACTGAGTGTTAAACTCAGTATTATCCCTTCATTTAACTGATACTTTAAGCTGGTTTAAGTTATTGATGTCCGTCGTTCATTTATCATTCGTAAGCTCAGTCACGAGGAAGAACTCGAATCCTGTAAGCATTTATTTTGGCGAGGGTTCGCCGTACGTGATGTCAGGAGAGGTCAAGTTCTGTGACCTTTCTTCACTCGGAGTCCGGTCAGAAACGGATCCTCTCGCTCTTCTATGCACCATGAGTCCCGTTGCTTTGCGGTTTGTGTTTGTGTGTGAAACTCGACGCACGTGGAAGGTTTTAGTTTGGTTTTTAGCTTCAGTGTTTTCATCTGTGTCCGGGAAATTTCGTTTTGGACCTATTTATATTTTCTCATTCGCATCCACGTTTGCCACTTTTCAGGCAAAGCGCTTCATTCCCCGACAGTCCCGTTCGAAACAAGCACAAATGTATTTGTTGGGTTGTTTAAACCGACTTTATCAGTCTTCTGTTTTCTGTTTTCCGCTGGAGGCTCTTTCTATGACTTATGCTTTGTAGCCCAAATATTATTAGCACTCTCTTCATATTGTATTACTGACGTGCCCAGCTGGAATTTAATGTTTCGATCTATGGATAATTTGTATATATTGTTTACAAGACCTTGTGTTTATCAGAACTATCTTATTTTTGGTAAATTCTGTACATATCCTGAAATATTTCTGTTTGTGTGAACATACTTCTGTATTTGTACCTATTTTGTAAAGGAATAAAAAAGCTGTTTACTAAACTTCAAAATGTTTACAGATGTGCGGTTCACCATTTAATAAATGTTATAGTATAAAATGCATATATTTATATAAATATTTATATAAATATTTAGTATTTAAGATATAACTTTAATATATAACACATTAAATACAATTTATATATACTTTGTAATAATTTAATAATGATATATATATATATATATATAACAAATCAAAACAAACAAGCCAAAGTAAATTATGAAAGGAAACCCAGTCAAGAACCACTTAACTACAGATTCAAGTTTATCATTAATATAAACTAATTATCATAATTATATGAATATGTCATTGACAGGGTTGATGTTTATAAAGTAGATGAAAGCACAAACAAATGTCAGGTGAATATTACGCCTTTTTTATTATAGCAAATATGCAAGTAAATAAAAAAAGAAGTCACTGTAAATAAACACATGCCCTTTAATACCACAGTCTAATTATTAATACATTAAATAATGACAGTTTTCAGCTTGGTAGACAGTTTGAAATGTGGAGGATCTTCTCTTGTCATTTGTATGTACATTATCATATTGCTTTGCTCGTGTTCAGTCCATCAGTCTGGTGTTAAAGCAGTGTCAGAATCTCTTCTCGGGTTTGTTTACAAAGAGAAACCAGCATCTGAATGTGTCAGTATACAAATAACTGTACATAGTACCAGCGTTTTAGACCTGATGGACGCGACCACATCCACAGCGTCCTGAAATACATCACAACCACATGGAAAGTAATCCAACATAATTCCACACAAACCTTGCGCTCTTCTGTTCAGCAAACTTGACGTATCAAACAAGATCAGAGCATAAACACACGACTTCATCCACACTGGGATCTTCTGAGTGTGTTTTGGGTTTGTAAATGTGCATGTGAGGATTGTGTAGAGAGGCATGCTGGGATAGCTCTTGGCACATGAAAGGGTGCTTGGTCATGCCCTTTGTGACAGAACTGGACCAGATCTGGGTCAGAACAAAGGCTGGCTCAAGAGGGTTCCCACCGGAGGGTCGAGTCTCGCCTGTAGCCTGTGGACATTTAATCAGACAGCCAAGAACACCACATAATGCAAAAACACTAGTGCATTATTGAAGACATTCAGACTCCAAGCTGCAGCGCTTTCTAATCCAGCTCGAGTTTGAATGAGACTCTGGATGAACAAATCAGAACGAGGCCGTTTGTTTTTGATCGAGAAGAAACAGCATCTGTGACTTTGATCTTCGGAAGGGAAGTGACCACCGCCCAGCGATGATGATGATGATGATGATGATGATGATGAACACTGGACTCAAAGCCACATCACTAACAACAGACCATCGGCTCAGAGCTCGAGGCAAGACTCGGCAAAAGTGATTCTCAACAGAAATACACTATAAAAACTATCAAAAAAAAAAAAAGACAAAATGAATGCAAACACTGTATAGACCTGGTTGACAAAAAATGACATAACCCTTCTATTGCCGCCTCCTATTAATTTTATGGTTCTTTAAATTAAATTAAAATATAAATTTTTTAATTTAGTAGCTTGTGACCTGTTCACTGTTCAAAAAAAAAAAAAAAACGGTGACCAGGTAACAAGCAGGGCTTTTATAGTTAAATAAAACTAAAATTAAAACCATTAAAAACAAATCATTACTTGAAACGTTAAATGAATAAATGTTAAATGAAATAGAAAAAAACATACAAAAAAATTTCAGCTAGTTGCCAACATTTCTCATTTTAACGGTTTAATTTGATGTACTAAAATAACTAAAACTGAAATAAAAATTAATAAAAACTATATAGACATACAACTACTAAAAATAAATAAATAAATAAAATCCTAAAAATGACAAAACCACAACAAAATACTAAAACTTTAACTGCAATTAAAATGAAAACAGAAAATGTAAAGAAAATATAAAAACTGATTTAAAATATTAATTAAAAACTAAAATTACACTGGTAACATCTGGTAGAAAATTAAAATGTGATTTTTGGATGATGAAATTTTGAAGAATCATAAAAGTAATTTTTTATAAATTAAATATATGCATAAAATATTCCAAAAATTGTTATTTTTTATTGTAATATATTTTATGTATTTCATATATATATATATATAATTTTTTAACTGGACAATAGAAGGGTTAAATCAAGTAGGCTTTGATGGAACAGTTACAATTACAAATTTTAAATTAAAAAAGTTACAAATGTTAAATAAACTTTATGGCAATAGATTTACGATATTTGCAAATCATATCTTTTTTTTACAGACAGCACAACAATGTGCGTCTGCAGTGTTGATTTGGTTGTTAGTTCTTTCTGTTGATGAAGTTTTGTCCAGTGTAAACGTTGCGTGAGACATTCATCACACACACACACACACACATCTGATGAAGCACCTTTTTCACAACGTATCTGCCGTTTACTCAGCATCTGACAACATTTTGACATCAAAATAGAAACCGGACAACTTCAAACTAAACCTGATAAACTGGGCTAATGAATAGTGATTATTCATTCACAAAGATGGTTTAAAAATTAATGCATCATAGTTAGTACCCCCATTCTGTCAGCGCGCTCCAACTTGAGTCTATTTCCACTGAATCTTTAAACACGCGGGCGGCTTGTTTTCGCGCGATCTCGAGATGCATTTAAGTGCAAACGTACCGTTATTGACACAATCATACGTCTTCACTGCCAATGTTTTGCCTCGAGCTCCTTACATTTTGTTCTTGACACACACGACTCTAGTTTCTGTATAGTTCAGAACCCATTTGATTCAAGCATTAGCTTATAAAAATTTCAGATGTTTAACGATATGCTTTAATGTTCTGGCTCGCTCTGGCTTTAGAAATAGCCACGTTTGCTTGCAGCTCCTTTAAACAAAGAAACCTTCAGCAGCCGAACGCATTAAACCCCAGACTGCTTGAGGGTGTAATAGCGTTTTCCTGCCAGGAAAGTCTCTCAAATGTAATGCCTTCAGAACGCCACTTCCATCATCCTTCATGTAACAAAAGAAATAAACACAAAACTCCAGCCTAGTACTGCATACAACATGGTGCTATAAGGAGTGAAAAATGTCTTTAGAAACAAGGATGAAATGAAAAACAATCCAAAAAAATGGACCCCCGGCCCCTGACGATGCCGTTTTTTGTTCGTAAGCATCGCGCCACAATCGTCATGAGATAATGACACACACTGCACCAGCAGAGGGGCGGAGCCTGCGTTCCGTATGTGTGAGGATGTCCTCTGATTGGTGGTTTGGGCGGAACAGGGCGTGACTCAGATCCTGCTGGAGTTCTTTGGGTTTCTGGTTTGATTACATTCCCCGTATAAATGCTGAGAGAGTGTGTGAGAGTGTGTGTGTGTGTGTGTGTGTGTGTGTCGAGGGGCCGAGGGCCTGAGCGTGTGTCTCTAGTCCAGCGGCTCCTGCTTTATCCTGATGGGCGTGTTCATGGACTGACTCCGCCTGTCCTCGCGACACACGACGTACTCGCTGAACTGAGACGAGTCGACGCCGCCGCCGCAGGACGCAGCCACGCTGAAACCCTTCTGGAAGAGACGCTCCAACACCTGAAACACACACACACACAGGCGGTCAAACATGACAGACTGAAGGACATCAGCATTAATAGTCAATTAAAAATGTTCACTCAGAAATACAATAAAAATGTGACATATTATTGTGATTTAAAATAACTGTTTTCTATGTGAATATCTGTTAAACTGTAATTTATTTCTGTGATCAAAGCTGTATTTTCAGCATCATTACTCCAGTCTTCAGTGTCACATGATCTTCAGAAATCATTCTAATATGCTGATTTGCTGCTCAAGAAACATTTCTGATTATTATCAATGTTGAAAACAGTCGTGCTGCCCGATATTTTTGGAAACTGATACATTTTATTTTTCAGGATTCACAGATGAACAGAAAGTTGAAAAGAACAGCGTTTATTTGAAATAGAAATCTTTTGTAACATTATAAATGTCTTTACTGTCAATTTTTAATCAATTTAATGCATCCTCGCTGAATAAATGTATTAATTCCTTTCATTAAAAAATGAAACTATTGAACATTAGTGTATGAGTCAGCAAAAAGAGTAAAGGCAAAAAATAAAATAAACAAGCCTTCAAAAATGACAAACTACATTAAACAGTACTTCCCATATGCCAAAAAATAAAATAAAATAAAATCTGGCCAAAATATATTTTAAATATATTCTAAATATACACTACTCACAAAAAGTTAGGGATATTTGACATTCGGGTGAAATTTATGGAAAATGTAAAAAGTTCATGCTACAGTGATATTATATCATGAAAGTAGGGCATTTAAGTAGAAGCATGCAATGGTAATTTCTTCATCTCAAACTATTTATTGAAACAAAAGCTAACAACAGTGCTGGGTAATGTATACCACAACACAAAATCTCAATGTCTCAATAACTTGTCATGTGTCCTCGAGCATCAATTACAGCTTGACAACGACGTCTCATGCTGTTCACAAGACGACTTATTGTCTGCTGAGGCATGGCATTGCACTCTTCTTGAAGGGCTGCCCTCAGGTCACTGAGGTTCTGGGGTGCAGGGTTACGACCCTCTACACGATGACTCAGCTGATCCCATGGGTTCTCTATGGGATTCAGGTCTAGAGAAAGTGCAGGCCACTCCATTTGAAGTACCCCAGCCTCCAGCAGCCGTTCCCTGATGATGTGACCTCGATGAGCTGGGGCATTGTCGTCCTTGAAGATGAAATCAGGCCTGTGTTGCTCACGCAGAGGCACAATGACTGGATTAATGATGTTATTCAGGTAGTATTGGCTTGTCACAGTACCATTCACAAGGTGTAGGGCAGTTCTGTATTGACTAGACACACCTGCCCAGACTGTAACACCAGACAACAGGCTCGTCTGGTGACAACACTGGCTGATGCATAGCGTTCTCCTGGACGTCTCCAACAGAATGGGATGTGGCCAAAGGATGTCCACTTCTATGCCTTTCTGTGACTCTTCAAGTCTCTCTGTGTCTCTGTTGCAACCTGCTGATGACACTCTGTGACACTCAACTTCCCTCTGAGAACATCCCGTTTGAAGCCTCGCAATGTCCAGGTACTGTTGATCAGTTGTTACGTGTCGTCTTGGTCTCATGATGTCAAAATCTGAACAGCATGATGAAGAGGACTGTTTAAATACAAATTGTCATTGAACCAGAACATTTAGTGGTCGATTCATGGATCAGACACTTGTTGTGATTTTTGCGGTTAATCACCTTGTTAGAGAACAGCATGTTACGCAATACGTACTGAAACATTGAACAGATGGACATATGCATTCAAAAGTTTAGAGAAGGTCAAATTAGGTTCACCTGTAAAGGTTAAAGTGCATTTTAGGTGCATTCTGAAATTTCACCCGGAAGTCGAATATCCCTAACTTTTTGCGAGTAGTGTATGTTGTAAACAGTGAAGCTAAACAAAATATATTTTTAAAACAAACAAACAAACAAAATTGTTCAAACTAAATGCAAAAGCAGATGGAAAAGCCTACTAGAGATCAAAACTTGATTTAAGATTTTATAATGTTTAATTTATGTTTTCATATATTGTAATGTAATTTTTTTTGGCAACATTGGAAAGCATGTTCCGCACTGATTTTTATTAAAATGTGTTATATTTTTACATATGTTATAGACAACAAATAAAGTTTTTCTTAAAATGTGATGTATGTGAATGTATTTTTTTGGACTGACATATATGAAGGTAGAAAATATATGGCATATATATCACTAGAAAATATATTTACGTAAATATATATTTTGAAGCATATTTTAGGAAATATGTTTTTGGCTATTTTTGGAATATTTTGAAATATATTTTTTGCTGTGTGGTTTGTGTCTGTCTAAAGGTGGTTTATTTAGAGACTTGCTCAGAAACACGAAACAAAGGGCTTTATACTATAAACATATACTCTGAGACAGACTCTGACACTCTCTCACACACACACACACACACACAATGCAGCTCGGTTCTGGTCAGTTTACAGTAAACTCTGTTTTCATCCGATTCAACATTCATCACACAGCAGCTCCGCTCATCCCGACTGAAAGTCACTGCGAGATCGGCCACACAGACGGTCAGACATGACAGACTGAAGAATATCAGCATTAATAGTGAATTAAAAAATGTTCACTCAGAAATACATAAAAAATGTGACATATTATTGTGATTTAAAACAGCTGTTTTCTATGTGAATACGACATTTATAATGTGACAAAAGATTTCTATTTCAAACAAGTGCTGTTCTTTTGAACTTTCCTGAAAAATAAAATGCATCACGGTTTCCACAAATATATGAAGCAGCACAACTGTTTTCAACATTGATAATAATCAGAAATGTTTCTTGAGCAGCAAATCAGCATATTAGAATGATTTCTGAAGATCATGTGACACTGAAGACTGGAGTAATGATGCTGAAAATTCAGCTGCGCATTACAAAAATAAATTACATTTTAACAGATATTCACATAGAAAACAGCTGTTTTAAATTGTAATAATATTTCACATTTTTACTGTATTTTTGATCAAATAAATGCAGGCTTGGTGAGCAAAAGAGACATGAAAAATCTTACCACTCCCAAACTCTTGAACAGTAGTGTACTGTATTAGTGTGTACAATTCAGCATCAATAAGAAACATGAATGCTAACGGTTTAACATGTTTGTATGTAGCTCATTTTGATGGAAGATAAACGAGAGAGAGATGTGCTTTGGTGATTTCATTTGGTTGTTTGTCAGCAGTAACTTCAGGAGAATCTGTCTGTCATTCTCATAAACAACCACAGAACGAGATTAAACATTCAGCAGATGAGTGACGACCGTATTTAACTGCAGGATGAACAAACCTGTGTGTGTGTGTGTGTGTGTGTGTGTGTGTGAGTGAGTGTG
>NW_015554052.1:192104-194143 GCF_001515605.1 Sinocyclocheilus anshuiensis
TGTGTGTGTGTGTGTGTGTGTGTGTGTGTGTGTGTGTGTGTGTGTGTGTGTGTGTGTGTGAGTGGCTCTGTGTCACATCTGTCAGTTTGATGGAGGTTCACCAGCATCCGTGTTGATCCTGGTCCTCCATCACTGTGAGATATGGACGGAGCTGGACAGCTTCAGCTTTGGCACACTATGAGTGTGTGTGTGTTGGTTAAATGTTTTTCCTCTCTGAAGCGGTTCACGTGTGCCGCCGTCGTCCTCTCACTCTCTCACTGTCTCCAGTCTCACTCAGACTCCGTCAATCTCTCTCGGTCTCAGCGCAGGTGCTTTCACTGCTTCTTACGTCCCAGACATTCATTCATCTGCTGTGACTTTTCACTCTCAGCTGGTTTATTAGTTTCTTCTTTCACTTTTTCAAGCTAAACGAGTCCGTTTCTAAAAGCTGAAGCTAAACTTTACTAGTTAGTATAGAGCAAAAACAGTTCGATTTTTATATCGAGTGCAAATCTTGCCGGTAGTGTGCGCTTCATTGTAAAAGAAGTGAGCTTAACTGTACTGAATGTGTGCTTGCAGTGTACTTCAAATCTTAAAACTGTACTTGTGGATAATGAAATAAAAGGCCACTTAAGTGTACTTAAAAGAGACATTTTCATGACTGTTTCTTAAGTACACTATTTAAAAAAATGCATTTTGTAACAGCGTTATTTCAGTATAATTTACATACTATTATAGTTTTTATAATATGTTGCTTCATTTTTCATTTAAAAATTAAAATAAAAATTTGAGTTAAACATTTTATTTCAGTTAACATGTATTTTATTTAAAGTAACAAAAATGTTACTTTATGGTTTTAGTTTTAGTTCCAGTTTAACTATAATAACCCTGCTTTGTAATAATGTCAAATTAAAAGTTTTACTTTGAAGTACATTTTTAATCATTATGTTTTAATCTTTTGTCATGCTTTAAAGAAGTACACTTATTTTGGTGTGTTGACTAACATACTGAAGCACATGTAAAGTATCATAAATTTAACTGTAACATTTTTATTTGACAAATAATACAAAAAAAAAAAAAAAGATATATATATATATACACACATGACATACAAGTTTCAATAGAAATGACATTAAAGTACATTTTAGTCAGTACACTTTAACCATATTTCAAAGACAATAAAAGTAATTATGAAATTACATATAAAGATGTACTTAAGTTTTGCTTAAGTGGATCAATAGCACTCTTAAGTTCAAATAATTGCATTTAATATAAATTTAAACTATAATACATTTTCATTTAATTTCAAATAACATGCAATATAGTGTGTGAAAACATTAATTCAGTTCTCACTTAAGCATATATATATTTTTTAATATATTATTTCCATATTAAGTAAAGTGTACTTCTTTTTCACAAGGGTGTACTTTAGCATATTTATTTCTTATTATAAATCAGGTTTTACGATCCTTTCGAGGCCATTTGGTCACATTTAATGTAGGCGAAACCCACACACTTAAAACGAACACCCAAGCTGGTTTAAGCTCTCTTAATGAGCGCTGTCTCTGTCTGTCTGAGGTGAGGTGTGGCTGGTTAGTCGCCTGCAGTGATGTTTCCAGCCAGTAACCCGATCAGAGCTGCATTGTGTCGTACAGTGAGACAGGATTACTGTATCATTCACACAATAATGAGTAACCGACAGGAGTGTCCTGTTCATAATCACTTCAGCAAAGAGAAAACACACCCTTTCCACCCACATCCGCCCAACCGGGCTGCCCCTGTGCTGCCCGTCTAAAAAGACTAAAGTCAGACGGGAAACAAGCAACACTCGCTCTCGAGGTCTCAAGGTCACCGAAGCAATAATCACAAAGAGGGTTTCATACTAATAATTAGAGAAATGCACTGCAAAAAAATATTTTCTTCATCATCCTTAAAACAAAACACATTTAGCTGAAGAGTAAAATTGTAAGAATAGGAATGAGACTTATTTTTATTATAGTTAACTAAAACTGAAACTAAAATTAAAACTATATATATATATATATATATATATATATATA
>NW_015554052.1:194165-208846 GCF_001515605.1 Sinocyclocheilus anshuiensis
TAAAACATTTTCGTTACTGAAATAAAATAAAATAAAAAATATATTAAAAATATTATTTTAGCTATTTGCAAAGGCAACATTTCTCATTTTAATTTAGTTAAATTTGATGTTTTAAAGTAACTAAAACTAAAAATGAAATTGATAAAAAATAATAAAAACATATATAAAAACAAAAACTACTAAAAATGACAAAAATACAACAAATTAACAAAAATTGTTACTAAAATTAAATGCAAACAAAAATACTAAATATTAATAAAAACTATAATAGTATCTTATAGTATAATCATTTGTATTATTGTTAATTTTTGTACATTACACTGAAAATGTAAATGCTAGGAAACAGTTTTCACTCAGAAATTGCTAGTAAATTAAAAAAATAATTATTAAAAAATGGCAAGCAACACATTGAATTAAATGTGACATTTTGATGTAGGAAGAAAATGTTTTGTTTTATTTACAAATTCAAAAAAAATATTTTTTATAGTGTACGGCCATTCTTTCTCTAATTTTAAGCCTAAAATGTAACCAAATAATGAGATTTATGCTTAGAACAAGCAGTTTGGCTCCTTGAGTAAAAATAATATTTAGAATGTTTTTATCGGAAAGCAAGACCAAATACTAATTATGAACATGATTTTTGCAATGCATTAAGTGTTAAAGTGGCTCTGTTCCAAATCCCAGTGAGCTGCCTACATAGACAACACTTTAAAGACATCATTCCAGGTGCATTCCAGATGTGAGGACTGTTTCAAAACGTAGACAGCAACATTATTTTGTCTCATTTTACAAATCTAAAGCAGCATGACATGCGTCCTTCATCACTAAAGCAATCAGAATGCACCGTGAAAAGATCAAAATGATTCAATATGGTGGACGACTGTTAGAAAAATGTTGATTATCAATATGTGACCCTGGACCACAAAACCAGTCATAAGGGTCCATTTTTCAAAATTGAGATTTATACATCATCTCAAAGCTGAATAAATAATCTTTCCATTGATGTATGGTTTGTTAGGATCGGACAATATTTGGCCGAGATACAACTATTTGAAAATCTGGAATCTGAGTGTGCAAAAAAATCAAAATATTGAAAAAAAATCACCTTTAAAGTTGTTCAAATGAAGTCCTTAGCAATGCATATTACTAATCAAAAATTAAGTTTTGATATATTTACAGTAGGAAATTTACTAAATATCTTCATGGAACATGATCTTTACTTAATATCCTAATGATTTTTGGCATAAAAGAAAAATCAATAATTTTGACCCATACAATGTATTTGTTGGCTATTGCTACAAATATACCCCAGAGACTTAACGCTGCTTTTGTGCTCCAGGCTCACATATGCTGGGAAGTAAAACAGTTCAGTCTAATCAAAAGCGGAGTGTTTTACCCATTGCTTGTGTGTTTATGGGACATTTATGCATATTAGAGCATTGCATCATTAGCTGAGCAACAGTCGAGTCTCTCTAATGGACTTTTGAAAGAGATGCAAGGTAAAGTTAGCAGCTTCAGCAACAGACAAACCAGCTTCTGTCGGAAACAAAAAGGCCTGCTTCATCGGTTCACAGAAATCCACTAGTTTTAGAAAAGAAACAGAGCTTGAGCGAGCAAACAAAGAGAGGGCAGACAGAAAGGGACATCTTACTGGATACACAGAAGGAAAATGTTGTGTTAGTTGATGCAGCCAATTAATTATATTGCAAGCCATTTAGAAATCTATAAAAGAAGCATAAAGGGGTTGAGGCTGTTTGAGAAAGTGTAAGTATGGTATTAAAAAATGCAATACGTGTATTTCAACCGCTCTGGGCGTTGTTACGTTGGAGTCTTTTTTAAAAGGGAAACGCTGTGTCTTAAAAAGGAGAAACCTTTAAATTATGCATTTCATTTTCCAGCCTCTCTTTTCTTCTCGCTCTTGTGTTTTGTTTTTGAGGGAGTGAAAATATGGCTGCACATGAAAAGGCGTTTTTTGCACGTTTTGCTCGACCCTGAGGGGGCGCTGGTGAGGTGTGTGTAGTAAAGTGTGTTTGAAATACAGGTTGAGCCTCGTTTCCATTAATAGATCATCAGCTTTAACATGCATAAGAGGTATGATGATATGTGACCCTGGAGCACAAAAGCCATCTTAAGTCGCTGGGGTATATTTGTAGCAATAGCCAAAAATACATTGTATGGGTCAAAATTATAGATTTTTCTTTTATGCCAAAAATCATTAGGATATTAAGTAAAGATCATGTTCCATGAAGATATTTTGTAAATTTCGTACTGTAAATATATCAAAACTTAATTTTTGATTAGTAATATGCATTGCTAAGAACTTCATTTGGACAACTTTAAAGGCGATTTTCTCAATATTTTGATTTCTTTGCACCCTCAGATTCCAGATTTTCAAATATTGTCTGATCATAACAAACCATACATCAATGGAAAGATTATTTATTCAGCTTTCAGATTATGTATAAATCTCAATTTTGAAAAATTGACACTTAAGACTGGTTTTGTGGTCCAGGGTCACATATATATCATGCAACTCTGGAACTAGAAATCGGTCAAGTGTCTGAGAACCAAATAAAATATCACCTTTAGAGATCTTATATACATTCTATCAATCAAAGACAGACACTGAAAACAAAGCAAGACACAGTGCAACATTTACATTTATGAATTTAGCAGATGCTTTTATCCAACACGACTTGCGTTGCAATGGTCAGAGACATCTGTTTGACAAATGTCTACATAGTCCAACCATTAAAAATAATGCAACGTGTGCAGAAGCCAAAGTAAACAACTCCACGTGCCACACACATTTCATTACTCACATGAAACTGTCCAATAGTCTGACAATAACATGCTGCAGAGCTAATGATATGATACTCTCATCAGCTCAAAAAAATACATCATGCACATACAAATATTGGGTAAATAGTTTGCTTTATATTTGATTAGAGTACTTTTCAGAATCGAATGAAATATATTTATAGTTAAAGGTCCCTTATAGTCTCATCACTCCATCCACTTTCTGAGCAGCAATGCATTCTGGGATTGCCTCACCCATGCATGCAAGATACATTACTGCTCAAAGGTTTGGGGTCTTTTTTTTTTTTTTAAGAAATTAATTCATTTTATTCAGCAAATATTTAGCCATATTTTATTTATTTTAATTGTATTATTTATTTATTCTTTAGCTGGCTCATACACTTATGTTCAAAAGTTTGGAATCAATAATTTTTTTTATGAAAGAAATACTTTTATTTGGCAAAGATGTATTAAATTGCTCAAAATTACAGTAATATTACAAATAATTTCTATTTCAGCTGTTCTTTTGAACTTTCTATTCATCTGTGAATCCTGAAAAATTATGGTTTCCACAGAAATATTGGGCAGCAGAACTGTTTTCAACATTGATAATAATCAGAAATGTTTCTTGAGCAGCAAAGCAGCATATTAGAATGATTTCTGAAGATCATGTGACACTGAAGACTGGAGGAATGATGCTGAAAATACAGCTGCGCATCACAGAAATAAATTACATGTTAACAGATATTCACATAGAAAATAGCTGTTTTAAATTATAATAATATTTCACATTTTTTACTGTATTTTTAAATAAATAAATGCAGCCTTGGTGATTTTGGTTAAATGAAACATTTTGTTAATGCCAAAAAAAAAAGCTCTCCAGATAGGGTTTGGAACAGAGACACTTTTTAGTTTAATAATCATGTTGTTAAACATTTAGACAGTTTGACAAACTATTATTTATTTCAGCATTTATGCTGTTTTTTAAACACGGCCCATATTAAACAAACACGCCTCCACTGAGCAGATGAAAGGTGATAGCGTGATGTTAAACATGCAGAGCTGAATGAAATTACCCGTGCGATGTCTCAGACAGATAAGAGCAGCGCCATCAGCGACTGCAAACCAGCGAATGGCATTACCTGCACCGAGTTCAGTCTGCAGTAGCCGTTCAGGGGGAAGCGGATGACGTGGGTCGGGTCCTGGTTCCAGCCAGCGTTGACCGAGTTACACATGACGTCACCGGTCTCGGGGAAGATCTCCTCGATGAGCACCTTCTCCCCGCTGAGGGCGATCCGCTCGCCGAGGTCAGGGGTCACGCGAACCACCAGGCAGTCGCAGGGCTGCGCCAGACGCCTCTGCTCCCGCTCCTGCTTCCACCGCTCCAGCTCCTTGATCATCGGGGTCAGCTGGTAATAACGCGCCTCCTCGTACAGGAGACTGAAGTCCTGAACAGACAGACAGATGGATGGATGCTTTATCAAACTGATCAAAAGTGACAGTAAAGGCATTTATAATGTTACAAAGGATTTCCGTTTCAGATAAATGCTGTTCTTCTGAACTTTTTGTTCATCAAAGAAGCCTGAAAAAATTCTACTCCGCTGTTTTCAACATTGATAATAATCAGAAATGTTTCTTGAGCAGCAAATCAGCATATTAGAATGATTTCTGAAGATCATGTGACACTGAAGACTGGAGGAATGATGCTGAAAATTCAGCTGCGCATCACAAAAATAAATTGCATTTTAAAAGATATTCACATAGAAAACAGCTATTTCAAATTATAATAATATTTCACAGTTTTTACTGTATTTTTAATCAAATAAATGCAGCCTTGGTGAGCAAAAGAGACTTCTTTTAAAAACCTTTAAAAATCTTATCAACCCCAAACTTTTAAATTGAAGTGTAAATATATTAAAATGCATTTTTTTATTTATTTATTTTTTTTTAAGATTTTTTAAGCATAAACCTAATAACACACTGAAAAAAATTTCATTCATCCAATTAAAAAAATTTAGGGTAATGATTCACATCTATATTTTTTAACTTGAGCCAATGATAACAAAATAACTTGCCCTAAGTTATATTAAAAAAATATATAGATGTGAATCATTACCCTACATTTTTTTAATTGGATGAATGAAACATTTCTTTCAGTGCAGTTTGCTTGATTTATACTTCAAACAACTGAAAAAATGTCAAGGGGAGAAAAAAAAAACTAATGCATGAAAAACTTGCATGAAGCATAAATGACAACAGCATCAAAAATTAAATACACTCAATTGCAGGTCATAGAATAAATCTCAGCGCTAAAACCCTCTGGTTAATCAGATCGGATCCTGTAATGTAGATCCTGTACTTCTTTCAGCGCTAGAAATGTGATGGACAGTCTTTCGAATTTTGGTAGAAATAATAAACCAGTTCACAAACCATGAAACCAACAAAGAGTGAAGATAACCTATTCAGATCGCATCCATAAAACGAACAATAAATAATATGCATAAAATGCATTCAAATCTTACAGTTTTAGGTCTTTTTAATGTACAATAAACATATACTAGATGTGCACACTTTTCTTAATTTTGTTACATTTTTCAGAAAACAAGACTTAATATCTTATGTAATTTTACTTTTTAAATAAATGCACTTGATTTAAGAATGTTTAGATATTTATACAGGAAAATAAGAAAAAAAGCATTTAAAATGCATGCAATATAAGTTTTAAAAATATATTTTAGATCGTTTGAAAACATTGTAAGTGGACATTATGAGGGGAAAAATATTAACAAATACATATAACTTTGGCCTGGACACATTTCTAACCTCAATACGTGGATATCGCTCTTTTTTTGCCCATGTATAGATGTTTACACTTTCTAAAATTAAAATAAGAGTGGTGTTTCCCCATGCAAAATTGCAGGACACGTTGCACGCTGAAGATTAATACTTAATGAGATAGTGATGCTATTACTGCAAAAGCTGCTAACAAAGCAACAAAACAAATAAATACATAAATAAAAGCCAATAAGTGAACGAATCTTTAAAAAGCAGTGCGACTGGGGTGCAGGGTGGCATGTTTAGCTCTGAGGGGTATCAGCGCCGCCCGCGGGGCAACAGTCAAGACGTTTGGCAGGATCTCATGCTCGTTGAATCCCGTCAGTGACGGAGCTCCAGGCTTCAGCGTTTCTTTATCCAGGCAGACAACAGCAGACTGCCAAACGCTCGCTCTCTTCCTCTCGGGGATGTCTTGCCAGGGGTTTTTTGCCCCTTTCAGTTTTCCCTTAATTTCCCACAAGTCCAGATGGTACTATTCTTCCTCGACTCTCCATCACGGAGCGGGAGGAGCCGAGGTGTGCAAGAGGGAGGACAATGTTGGAGTTCAACTGAGGATACGGCTTTGTGTTCAACGTCTGCAGAGTAATCTGCATGAAGATTGATATGAACAGTCATGAAGTGCACACAGCTGGAATGGTAACTAAACTACGTGACTTATTGTACACGCGGCTTCTCTGCGTTTTGCTGCAGAAAACAGACAGAGAAGGATCAACCGTACGACACAGACTGTATTAAACTACATTATCGCACAGCTCTGTGAGTTGTACATAATTAGTATATTCAACTTGATCCACCTATATGCAATATACTCAAGTTATATATACTCTATAGCTGCTTGATTGTTTATATTGTTGCAAAATGTAACTGGGTCAAAGACGTTAAGATGTCCGCATCAAAAGAAATTTACAAAAGTGATTTTATGTCCACAGAAAGCACATTAAATATAAGTAAAGTGTCTATTTTAAGGTTTCAAATAAGTTTTTGGAGAATAAAATGTCAAAATTTGGTTGAAATAATGTTACATTGTCATTCAGTGTAATACAATATTTATGTAAAAATTCAAACAACATGCTTATTCTGACGTGTACATATTAAAATATATAAAAGAATAAGGGAGCATGTTAAATTTGATTGTTTTAAATGAGTAAAAATTTCTTACCGAGTGACAAATGGGCAAAACCTAGGACAGTGGCAAATTTAAAAAATGTCAAATTACAACTAATTAGTATTTGGGGTGAAAGTAATTAGTCTTTTAATATATCATAAATTGATTTTTGTTGTAAATATGCCTGACAAGATTGTTACACTGAATGACATTTTAGTGGGTCACTTCTGTAAATCAGAGAAAAATTTATGATATTTATTTTTTTGCTCAGAAAAACAAAAACAAAATTGCAATTAAATTAAACAGATTTTTTTTTACATTTTTTTGGGCAAAACAACAACAAGTTAAAGCAGCATTACACTTATTGTTTTTATGCTTAAACCCTTTTTCGTCTTTGACCCAATCATATTTTTGCCTAGCTCTAATTTGACAATAAGGCATGAAGGTATTAAGATATTATAAACATTAACATAATGATTTCCTGTAAAGCTGCTTTTAAACAATGTGTATTGTGAACGTGATATACAAATAAAATTTACATGATAATGTATGTAATATAATTTATTTTAATTAATATTTAATTAACATAAAACACATTGCACATTTCTGCACAAAAACACTGTAAAAAATGATTTTCTTAGTATTGTTTTCCTGTACAAATATCTAGGCAATCTTAATTCAAAATATTAATTTTGAGAATTTGTCTTATTTTGTGAAAAAGGTATCAAAATTAAGTGAGTTTACACTTAAAACAAGACAAAAAAAATCTTCCAACCGGGCTAGAAAAATAAACGTGTTTTCCCTTTGAATCAAGCTTATTTTTCTGTTTTAAACTCACTTAATTTTTTATTTATTTAATTAAATATTTTAATTTTTTATGACAAAGCGAGACTTAATATCTTATGTAATTTAACTTTTTAAGCAAATGTAGACATTTACTGGAAAACAAGACAAAAATACTGAGGAAGAAAATCATTTTTTTTGCAGAAAATATGTTTAAAATACATGCAGTTATAAATATACATTTACAAAATAATTATTTTTAACTAATAATATACTGTTTTTAATTGGCAATAAATATATACTGAATGTTTACACTTTTCTTACTTTCGCTACATTTTTCAGAAAACACTTAAGTAAATGCATCTTGATTTAAGAGTATTTAGATATTTGCACTGAAAACGAGAGAAAATACTTTTGCCCTTCACAGTGCAGATGACAAAATGCATGCGATGCATCAGCGCTGGAGGGAACAGTGAGGTTTTAAAAGACGCGCCTGGGTCTCTGTTTTTAACAGGACTCGTTCTCTAAAGCTCCTCTTGTAGTCTAGCTTCATGCAACATGTCGAAGAGCCTGATACAAGAGAGGTGAAGAAAGAAACCGAGCCCAACAAGAGCAGATAGAAAGACAGACGATACGCTAGCCTGAAATCCCATGTTCAGGCGATCATCCGACAGGCCTGTTGTGATCCAAAATAATGATCTTTCTCTGTTGCCCACCGGCAAGACAACATCTCTCAGACAGACAGAGAGAGAGAGAGAGGCAGAGATATTCCCCCGTCTCCATCTAATACGTACTGTATAAGAGATGACCATTTCTCTTTGATTTTGTCAAACACATGCTGATGTAGAGGTCAGATCCTATGTGACAAACCTTGGAATCAAATCCGACTCTGTCTTACTCACTGGATTTATTATGAACGAACCATCAGTGCATGTTATTCTAAAAACAAAAGATTGTTCATTAAAATGCTCCCAGTGGTCACAAAACTTTGAGAAATGACATTAAAAGTCGAACGGCAGCTTTTATTTATTCAAGCAGCTTAGCAACTGATAATCTCTGGTACAAATGATGCTTTTTCCATTGAGAGATGCAAAACATATTCCGCTTTAGCTCCACGTTCACATTGATTTAGCCAAACGAACGCCACCACGGGTCATGACAGTCACGATGCCTCACAGATAAAGACACGCTTAACACCGCCGGCTGCCGTTGCATTTCTGTCTGATTTCCCACACGCTGATCAGCAGATCAAACCAGTCTAAACTGGGCTCTTTGTCCGACTCGAGAGAGGAAAACAAAGTGAATCCAGATCAAGATTAAAAGATGTAAAAGTAGAGTTTATTCATGAGGATAAATCAGCCGTAAATATAGATTTTATTAAAACATAATTGAATAATTGAATATTAATATAAGTAGTAAGTAATTTGTCTATCCATGGTGACAGTCAAAATACTGTGCAATGTGGCACGATCACAGCCAATCAGAACAGATTTCATGCTTAATATTTATCTATGTGGATTTTCGGCCAATAATATTGCACTATGGGCGGAGCTACCAAATACAACAGAAATAAAAATCGAACGACCAACAATATGTCCTGACATTCACTGCTTGTCATGATTGCATCTGATTAACACACAAACTCATGAAAGAGCTGCTATTACTAGTCATTTTATCATGTTTTTTTCTGGTTCTGTGCATTATTGCATCTTGAAATGCATCAGACTTCAATTTGCAATGCACTGCATTCTCAGTATTGCCACAAGGGGAGCTACAGCAGACGTTAGTGTAAAGTGTCTTTTTCTACTGTCAGTTTTTTTCATTCAGCTCAACTATCCACCAACCAAAATAACAGTACCTTGAAGTAGGGCTGCACAATTAATCGAATTTCTAATCGCGATTACAATTACGGATGCCACAATTACGTAATCGTTCAAAGCGGCAATTAATCGTTCAAAGTCCACTTATGTTATTCTGTGTGCTTAAGATTTCTTTTTTCTTTCTACATGTTATCTTAAGGGTTTTCCCATTGTTTTAATTTTAGTTTTAGTATAACAAAAAAATTTAAATTATAATCGACAATTATGATTTTTGTCATAATCGTGCAGCCCTACTTTGAAGAAAGAAAAATGGCAAATGCAATCTCTTTAATATCTTAGTTCTTTCTCTCGGACAGCAATGAGATTTAATGGAGATCAAACGGTGGAATATATATTGTATCTAACAATGCAATGCAATCACTTCGGTCTCCCAAGTCCAGCGCAAAGAATGAAATCTAAAACTGGATTAAAAAAATCCCAAATTCGAAATAATCTATTTATTTCTAAAATGATAACGGGATGCTAATTGCCAAATTAACATAATGCAACGAGCAGGGTTATTACAGTTAACTAAAACTAAAGCCATGAATTTTATTATATATTTTGTTACTTGAAATAAAATAAATGATAATTAAAATAAATTAAAATATTAAAACTTAAAATGATTTTGTTTCGGATAGTTGTCAGGCAATATTTCCCACTTTCATTTAGTTTAACTTGATGTACTAAAATAACTAAAAAAATTTAAAAAAATAATAAAAACTATATAGAAATATTTAAATATATTATAGATAATATATCAAATATATGTAGTGAGAAATATTTAAAATAAAAATAACAAAAACACACAACAAAATTACTAAAACTAACATTAAAATTAAAACATTAAACATAAAAATAAAAACATTTAACATATAAACAAAAACTAAATATGATACTAAAATAACAATTTAACTTGCTGTATTAAAATAACTAAAATTAAAATGGAAATAAAAATGAATAAAAACTATCTAGACGCATTAAAAAAGAAACAACTAATAAAAATGACAAAAAAACGACAAAATTACTAAAACTTTAACTAAAATTTAAACAAAAATGTAAAAATAAAAACTAATTCAAAATATTGATAAAAACTGTAAAATAACACTGATTTTAACTTGGTGTTCTAAAATAACTAAAACTAAAACAAAAATGAACAAAAACTATATAGACACATTAAAAAAACAAAATTACTAAAACTTTAACTAAAATTTAAATGAAAATAGAAAACTGAAAAAAACTAATTCAAAATATTAATGAAAACTATAACAGTATCCGAAAGATACTAAAATAACACTGGCAATGAAGTCATGTGACAATAATGCAGCATTTATCATTGCATACTGCATACTGTTTCACATACTATTTTTTCGCAGTATACAGTGTTTACTGTAGTACAGTACATGTGCACACTACATTCTATTCCAAACAGCCACTGAATCAGAAGCTTCAGACAGCATTACGCTGTTACCTTAAAGTCATCCGGCAGCAACAGTTTGCAGGTTCGCAGGAAACTGAGAATGTAGCGGAATATCTCTCCGTCCCTGTCGATGAAGTAATGCTGCTTTAAACTGTCCAGAACAATGGGCTCGGTTCCGTTAAACAGCCTGCTGATCCTGAAAATTAAAACACACACACACACACACACACAGTTAATGGAGTGAGGCCAGCCTCCTTTAAATGCATGAAACAATTAGCATTTATTTTTCAATTTTATTAGTGGCCGGCCAAAAAGGCATTAACGCTCGCTTCTGAAACAAGAGGCTTTAGGCGGATTCGAGTGGCTGAGAAAAGCATTTCAAGTCCTTCTCTGCTGTGAGATGAATACAGCGCTGGAAAGCCTTCACCACAGCTTCATCATCTTCACCAGTCACATGCCAATTAATAACTCCCACATAATATCATGATGTCAGAAAGCAGGACAGTCGTATAAAAGCCTGCAGATGATCTGCATATGTAAACTAGACAGTCACTATGCAGTTGAAAGTTTCCTGTGCAACAAAACATGAGGATAAAACTGTTTACTGATCAGTTCAAAGTCCAACAACTTCTTGTGATCTGGAATAAGGCCTGTTTTAATTATTGACCGATCGCAACATCTGTATGAAGTGAACTTGAAGGAGAAAAAGAGAACAAGAGAAATAGAGAAAGATAGAGAGATCTAGATCCTCTCTTTGCACTCTTGTACTTTTCTTATAGCCTCCGCTAAGCAACTTTACAACACACACACACAAAAAAATCGTAATGTATTTTATGCAAATGTCATTTATTTGAACGATAGATAGCAAAAGCACACCGAAAGCAAAATCATTTAAAAAAAAGAACCATTTTGGAAACATTTCAGTGACCAGTTCTTACAATAACCAATTTTTCTTAATCTGAAGAACTTTTTTCACTATAAAGTATCTTTTGTGGATGTTAAATGTTCTTCGTGGAACCATTGATGCCTTTCTTTTTAAGCAAGTTCGAGAAGATAAAACAACAGATCAGTGCTTGTCCAGCATTAGTGGAACAGGACCATCATTTGGCTCCTGCAGCATTTGCTTTGATATTTTTTTAATCTAATTTAAAGTGTGACTAAAGTGTCGAGACCAGATACTTTCTGAACTTACCAACCATCACTATTTTGGTCAAATTTGCATTGCATGTATCCTCAATGAAGAACAATCAGTGAAAAGATACATGCAAGATGGCAGGTGAGGTGAGAAATGTTGATTCTAAATAAACTTTAATTTCTTTGTGAACTGAAAAATACTGATAGAATTGTTTTTGGTGATGAAAAATTGAATATTTTACCCAATATCTCCATGTGCTGTGTATTTTGATGCTTATTATTAGAATACAGTAAAAAATGTCACTTGTGAGGTTCCATGATAGTTGGGATGCTCCCTATGTAGGCAGCTCACTAGGTTTTGGAACGGAGCAAGCACTCCCAGTACACTATAATACATTCTTCAAGTAATCTACTAACTTTATTTATTTATTTATTTTTCTTTTACATATTTTTGTACTTTTTGAGAAAAAGCCGGTTTTGGAAAACTTGGCCTAACACAACAAAAAAAGTAAACAAAAATGTATATATATTTTTATTTTATACTTATTTTGATGCCTATTATAGTACAATAAAAAAGTATATTTTTAATTGTAAAAATATATATTTTTTGTTTTTATAATTACAGAGTTAACTTCAAAAGTCAATACATTTTTTTTTTTATTTTATACTTATTCCCTATGTAGGCTGCTCACTAGGTTTTAAAACAGAGTTTGTGTCCATCACTAGACAAAAAGTGCAAACATTTCAAACACATGATAATACTTTTTATTTTTTTTCTTTCATTTTTTTGAGAAAAAGCTGGATTTGGAAAACGTGGCCTAACTCAAGAAGTTAGCTAGCTGTCTGTTAACTCTGAAATCATAAGAATAAAACAAGATATTTTGAATTTTAAAAAATATTTTTTATTTGTATAATTTTACCGTTAAACGCAATCATAAAAATATATTTGTTAAATTATTAAAAAAACGTTTTATTTTTTTATTTTATGCTTATTTTGATGCTTACTAAAGTACAATCATAAAATCAAATCAGTCACTTGTGAGGTTCCATGATAGTTGGGATGCTCCCTATGTAGGCAGCTCACTAGGTTTTGGAACAGAGTTTGTGTCCATCACTAGACAAAAAGTGCAGATGTCTCTAATACATTCTTCCACTAATCTACTAATTCTAAAACGTCAGATTCTAACGTCTCATAACCGTTTACAGTGCATGATACACAACATTTCAATGCTAAAACTATTATTCAGCACAAGTGCCTTATTCAGCGTCCTTAAACACAGGATACCTGGAAATACCTTCATCTTTCTGCGTGTACTTCAGCTCTCTTTATGAACTCTGATACGATCAGCATTTCCTTCCGCTCCTAGCCGAGAGACAGCGCTATCGCCGCTCCAGTGCAATCTCCTCTTTAATCATTGCTACAGTTTCTGGATCAGCTGACGGCTCTCATAAGCACTAAGAAGACCGGCCGACTGCTTGTCAAAGCCTGTATAACGAACAACAGCCGGGGTATAAAGGCGTTATTGTCGAACATAGACTATTGACTCTGCGTAAGGAAGTGATTTGCAAACACAAACACAGTTCACTGAGCTCTGCCAGGTGCATGTATTTACAGACTTTTTTTTTCTTTAATGCACGACGAAATTCATACTCTTCCACGCAAGTCTACTCTATAGTCGTCACCTTATGCACTTTCTAAAGCTCTTGTTTTTTCTCTCTTTCTCCCTCTTTTTACCCACTTTGGAAATCGATGCAAAATGCTTTATAAAAAACCAATACTCATCTCCCTGTAGCGCCTGCGGTCGTCCTTTCTCATATGGTCTTGCAATTCTTCCAGCTAGAATTTCACCATGCCCCTCCAGGCAAACACTGTTTTTCATCTGCACTTTTTTTAAAAAAGCAATTAAAATGCTGCCTGTTTTTCTTTTCTTCCTCCTCTCCCCCACCCGTCTCTCTCTCTCTCCATCTTTTCTCTGATACTCTCTCCCACATCCTCCTTTTCCTCTAAATCTCTGGCTGCGTTCACACAGCAGGGGAATATGGTTGTCAGTCTCATTCAGAGCAGTGAATACGGTTCAGTTTGATCATGAAAGAAAGAGACAAGCCATTTCTATAAGCAAAGCGACTGGATTTTGAGAGAGGGTTCAGTCTATGTGTGAGGTATGAAGGCGATTCTTCAATTAGAGGCACTTTTGACTACTTGAAATCTTGAAAAATGAAACTTCTTCGACCTATGATTCATCTGTGTTGAAATATTTATCACATGAATAAAGATCTGGCCTTGATCAACCTTCAGCTGGATTTGAGTTTACAGTGTGCTGGCGGTGACATTTTCACTTTTCGGAGAAAAAGATGGATTTCGAAAATTTGGCCTAACACAACAAGTTAGCTAGCAGTCAGTTAAGTAAAAAACTTAATAATGATATTTAATAAAAATAAATAAAAAATATAAATAAATAAATATATATATGTGTGTGTGTGTGTGTGTGTGTGTGTGATTTTTTATAGTTAAATATTGTTTATATAGGTTATATATAGACAATATTTAATTATTTAAAAAATCACATATTTTTATCTTTTACTTTACCTGCAATCATAACTGCAATCTTACTTTACTTTACTTACTTTAACTGCAATCCTAATATATATATATACAGTGTGTACGGAAAGTATTCAGACCCCCTTAAATTTTTCACTCTTTGTTAAATTGCAGCCATTTGCTAAAATCATTTAAGTTAATTTTTTT
>NW_015554052.1:208890-223705 GCF_001515605.1 Sinocyclocheilus anshuiensis
GCATCCCTGCCTCTGCTGAATTATTTTTATCTCCGGTGGGGATAAAAAACATCCCGCCGCGAACAGTGCTGAAGTCTCGATCTGAAACAAATGATTCGCGATACGCGCTTTGAAGTCCCGATACGCGATCCGATTGGAGTGAATCATTTTGCAACGCAATGACTTATGAGTTTCAAAAAGCTCCGTTGATACTGTAAATGTTCTTTGCTCACTTTCCTATATAATTTATTTGTTGTTTGGACAACCGTTGAAATTAAATAATTAATCAGCCTAATGTTTTTATTAAATTGTGATCACGTTAAACAGCCTACAGTTTCAGTCGTATTAAAAACATTTTGTGACATGACACACATTATCTGGTGCTTAAAAAGACGGGTTTATGATGTGCTTTGTTAACAGATTACACTAACATTAGGTTACTTTTAAGCCTTTCTCTGAAAAAAAAAAAGTTTTCAAAATCATCCCCCTCTCTGCTTTTTTCACAAATCACACCCTGTATATATATATACATATATATATATATATACACACACACACCCACGCACACACACACACACACACACGCACACTCACGCATACACACGCACACACACGCGCACACACGCACACGCACGCACACGCACTCACACACACACACACACACACACACACACACACACATACTAAATTAACTGAAAAAAAAAAGTTCTTAGGTAGGTACAAAGGTAGGAAAATGTAATATATAAAAATATAATAAAAATTTTTAAAGTTATCGGAAGGCATATTCATTAACGTCCATGTGAACTGGACGCTGAAGTCAAAAACACATTATACTAAAACCCACCTGAATGTCTGCCTGTATTCTGGGAAAAACGATTTGAAGAAGTTTCATTTTTCAGGATTAAGTAGTCAAGAGAGAACCAAAGGATCACCCGAGTTATCAATCCCAGACACTGAGTGTGTGAATGCAGCCTGTTTCTCTCTCTTTATTTCTCTGTTTTCTTTCAGTAAATCAGCGGCAGCACCTGAGCGCGTGATATTCTCCCTCTGTCAGGTGAATCTGTGTCTCTGAAAGACAAACGGGAAAGAACTGCTTCAGTCGCACACAGCGTCTGTCCTGCCTGTCTTCCTGTCAGACTGTCTTCACTTCCTCTGTTAACAGGACCAGCCGTGTAAAAGAGAGATCTGAGCGAACAAACACCAGTCTGGCCTGACACTGAGGTCCTGTTCACATCTGGTATTGATCCAAAAGCAAATTACTTGTGTCAATGCATGCAACACATCCACCTAATTGAAAAACACGGAAAAGCCCTAAACAAATACATGCACAAGACTTCACAATATATGCATGATTGCATGCATGCTTGAAAAAAAAAAGCTTGCTTCCTAATCTAGTTGTCTAATAAACCTGACATTGTATATTATGAATATTGTTGGCTCTGTGACAAATTGCTTTTGTTCCACTTTGTATAAAAGCATCTGCATAAATGCATACGTTATTGTAAATGACTGACAGGTGAGTAGGCGGGTCCAGGACGCAAGTCTACAAATCTGATCACACATACATTATGAGTGAGTCACAAAAGGCTTTGGATCCAATTTACACCCTAAATTTAGAACTGAACACTTGTGATTGGAACGCATGAAACAGATATTAATTCCAGATGTAAACAAGTTCAACTTCAAAGAGTCAAAACCTTGTGTTTCCTTTCACTTTCATGAACGTGAAACAAGTATTTATTTTTTGTTGCATGCACTGAAACATTTTGAACTTATTTAAAATTATTCTTACTTTTTTATTTTAATATTACAGTTGAATTCTTATTATTTTGTGTGAATCTGTTTAATGCATTTTGTGCTTTTTTTCTTTTGTTTCATGCATTTTTGTTATAACGCAAATTTGATGTGTTTGAATTTTAAAAAAGTGTTTACAAATGATCGGCTGCTGAAATTCCAAATAAAAACATTTAAACACGTGCACTGAATTTTTTTTTTTAAAAGAGCAATAAACAAAATATATTTTGTTCGTTTAAGTAATTCCATAAAAGTGATGCAGGTCAACAGATCTGGCTATCTTCCTGCATAAATGACCGATAACTCCAGCATGAACATTCACGACACACTTGACATGAGCTCACGATCATTAGCTGCTGTTCACAACCGCCCTCATCCTACCAATCTCTGTCAGAAAGACCCCACAGAACGAGCATGAAACTTTCATATGTCCTGTCACTTCAGCAGACTGAGCTGGAGGGAGATGAATGTTCACACATTAGTTATAGAGCGAGTTTCTTTTCACGCTCTGCATTATTAAGGGATCAATCTATTAAAAGACACCATCAACTTGAGGTTCTTTAACTGGACTCTCTCAGCTGTCAGCTCGGCCTCTGAGGCTCAACGCTGGGAGAGTGTTTGTTTAACTGTCGCTGCTCCGGTGTGTGTTTGCATCCATGAGTGGGTTTCCCACTTGTCAGTGTGATTAGTGAAAGCAGGTGCTAATGTGTGCAGATGGTCAGTCTTTTGTGGACTCAAATGAAAGCACGCGTTAAATGCTGGCAGTTACTGCAAAAAGTATTTGGACACTTAAGATACACTTAATGCATGAATGTCATTGCACTAGGTGCACAAAAGTTTAGGATTTTTTAATGTTTTTAAAAGAGTCTTTTCTGCTCATGAAGGCTGCATTTATTTGGTCAAAACAGTAAAATATTATTACAGTTTAAACAGCTGTTTTCTATATGAATATCTGTTAAAATGTAATTTATTTCTGTGATCAAAGCTGAATTTTCAGCATCATTACTCCAGTCTTCAGTGTCACATGATCCTTCAGAAATCATTCTAATATGCTGATTTGCTGCTCAAGATCTTTCTAACATTATAAAAGTCTTTGTCACTGTCATTTTTAAGGAATTTAATGCATAATTTCTAAACAAAAGTAATAATTTCTTTTAAAAAGTCTTACTGACATCACATTTTTGATCTGTTGTTTTCATGCTAAACTTTTCACAAGTTTGAAATAATAAAATAACAAATCTAGTGTTGAAAATGAAGACAAAAACTATTTACACTCTGATACCTGCGTAAGCTTCATCCACTAAAAAAACACCAGCTTATTTAAAGACACTGAGACTTCAAAATGATGAAGAAAAGATAAGTTAGTGAAGAGAAAAAAAATCCTGCAGCATTTGAGCAGATACAGAAACTCAGTTTGATACTGTTTTCAATGCAATGACATTTAGACATCTTTATGCATGACTGAAGTGAACAAATTAATAGAATAGAACAATGGTATTTACTTTATAACCACTGCTTTACCCATTAAAATACAAACAGATGCAAAAAATGATAGCACTCACAGAATAGCAACAATACAAATTGTTGGTGCAAACTGTACAGACTCAAAACAAACTTTTGCATTGTGTTTCAATCATAATACTTAAAAAGGTTTTTATCATCTGATCAAGTCCAATGAAATTCAATATTCTAAATGTTCAAACAAGTCTCTTTCTCTCTCTTTCTCTCTCTCTCTGTTCAGAAATCAGACTTAATCTCACTCTATGATGAAAGCAACGAGTGCACCGCTTACGTTTCTGTCTCTCTCCTAATAAAGTCACAATCGAGGATCAGACAGAACGAGTCACAGGGAATTCTGATCACATTCACATGTCATCAGAACAGATAATTAGCCTCTAATCAGCTCTAATTGAGTAAACCACTCAGACAAACACTCCACATATACAGTCTGAGAGCACTTTATTAAATACTAAGAAAATGAACCAAAATGCAGATGCATTTGTGAATGTCTCAGTATTTGATGTGACTTTGCTTTGCTTTGCTTTACTGAGCTACACGAACAAGACCAAAGAGCATCTTAAACTTCATTTTATGCCAAAAAGAGTTTCAAAATAATTTAATTGAACCAAAAAAAGGTTTAAATGAATGTGCTCTTGTACGTCAAGCAAAATGATTCTAACACTTCAAAATGGTTTGTATAATGTAAAAATGCTAAAAGCAAACATTTGCACACAAAGTGCACATAAATAACGAAAAGCTGATTCATTTTGCCATTAAACTTCTGGATGCATGCTTTTATGTAACAGGACAAGAGGCCAGGGGTCTTACCGTGAGTCTGGGTATTTGGTGAGGGTCGCCAGGCTGCTGGTGTACATGTGGCCACCCACGTCGATGTGAACGGGCGCGTTGGCTTTGGTGAGCTGAGCCGGCAGTGGAATCCCCTGCGTGGCCAGAGGAGAGACCGGAGACCGGGTCAGAGACAGGCGTGACATGCTTCTCCCTTCCTGGAAGCAGACAAATGGGAAAGCCATGGAGAAATGATGCTGCTGATGTGCCTTCACGGTGCCTTAGCGTCTCTCCCACCTTGAGCGTCTGTGCGAGTCTTATCAGATCGTTTTCTCATCTGCCCCATCGCATAATTAGCTTACAAATTATTGCCACAACTCTAATGAAGTATGTTTGCATCTTTTCACTGGTGCAGCTCGAGGGCAGGATACAAGGATGTTTATTAACGCTGCAGAGAGAGGGAGAGCGAGAGAGATATGCGAGGTGTTCGCCTCCAGGGATGGGAAAGAGAGAAAAAAAAAGGCAAGTTTCTAATTAAAGGTCGTGTTATGTGTTAGACGTGATATCCTCCGACACTTCAGCAACCAATCTGAACATTTGGGAAACGAGGGCATTGCGCGCGTTCACGTGGAACGCCAGGCATCACTTCCAACCACAAATCCACTGTTAGTGAACTGAGAATCGCTCGACTTCCAGCATCACTGGACCTCCATGCTGGAATCATCTTCCAAATCTTTAAGAAAAATCTAGATGCAATTTCTCAGTGCACAAATGCTGAATTTTTAAAATGCAATTTCTCTGTTTACATCTGGCAAATTCTAATGTACTTTTTTTTAATATAGGGACCACATCAAATGGGAACCACATACTGTACAAATTTTTAAACCATCTTGACCAGCTGGTCTACTAGCTTGAACTGTAATGCACAAATTGCATTTGTCAATGCACAACCTTAAATTACTGTTTTACGGTCTCATCTCTGTTCTAGCTCTTTTCAGAGCAATTTTGAATCTTTGGATTGTGGCATTCTGTCAGTTATCTGCTCAATGAATGCACGCCAATGTAAAGGCTTGTTTTGATATGCATTTTACACTTTCTAGTGCTCAGAATAAATCTGTACTACTGTACGGGCAAGAGTGACTTTGATTTGAATCAAAGTGCATTCACACATGAACCCACTTTCCTCCTGAATTTCACTGGAAGATTGTCTACTGAAAAGACGTTAACTCTGTCCAAACCTAAAGGCTTGTTTATACAAGTCAGAACTTTACCTCACAATGCCCGGATCACGCAGGGCCACATGGAAACACGACTTAACCTATTCTAGTTGTCATAAGAAAGACTGCTTCATTGTGAACCTGGAGTTCAAAGGGATTTCAACGACAAGTTCTTCCATGCATTGGCTCATTTGCCTGCCTGTTATTTTAACCATACATGGTAAACAGAAGGCGGTTGTTACGGGCTCCGCTCAGCTCCAGCGCTGGAGGCCATGCACTGGAGGCGGACGGGAGAATTTTCCAGGGTGTTGCCACCAAGCCCTCAGCACTAATGTTCATTTAATACACAAGCAAGATGATACATTACAGATTCCACTGAAAGAAAAAAAAAGACTTAAGACGTTTTGGCATATGAAGCTATCCCTCATCTCCATATAGCTACGGGCGTTGTAACCAAAAGCCCAGATATTAATGCTGAGGGAATACAGTGGATCTGCCCCTTCTCTCTCTCTCTCTTTTTGTTAATAGGAGGGACCAGGTAGAAGAGTAAAGAAAAGTCAAGATGGTCAAGCTTCATATAAACATGAGGAAAATGACTCATGTTTATAAACTCAAAATACTCCAGATTATAAGAATGCAACATATAAATAATAATTACAGATTAGGTTTCCACACAAAAACCCTCCTGCGTCCTGAACCTAATGTTTGGAAAGCATTCTGTGTTTGCTGGGGAAATACATCTTAAAACTTGATGCTGCATTTCGGTAGATAGTCTAAGCTGCTTCCAAAACCATCTTGGGCTGCTGGTTACTAGCTTGAACTACCCTTAACTTTGAGACGGTTTTCATCCAATCCTCGGTTTCCCTGTCACCAAACACGTTTGTGTTCGACAGCTAATGGAGGAATCTGTAAAATGCCTTCTGGAAGACGTTCGTGGAAACGTTCGGAACACATTACAATGAAATCAACACACACTTTTCCATCTTTCGTTCATTCTCAGTTCAGTTTCAGGTCGGTGCCCTACGGGTTAAAACTTCAATTCAGATCGTTTCACAACATGGCGTCTCACTCCCAGCGATAAAGCTTCAGGAATGAGGCATATACCCTCCTAATAACACAGGTCCTCGATGCCTAGGGTGTTTAATAAGCTTACGGAATCAGAAAAGAATGTCACAGGACATGAAGCGTGAACGCGTTTCAGGACGCGTCGCTGCACTCATTCTCGGCAAACCACAAAAGCACCATCACATGAATCATCTACTCTACATTGAGGTGAGATTTAAGTGGAAATGGTACCGTTTCAAACATCGTAGGTGTCCGAATCGCGCTCCGAGTCCGGTTTGATCAATCGGCTCCCAGATGAAGGTTCGCGTCGCTCGCTCGCTCTCGGTCATGTTTCTATCCGATAAACGATCCAGCCTAGCTATTCTCTTCCTGTCCGGAGTGAAAAGCGCGTCAAGCTGCATTAAAACATGTCATAGGTGGCGTAGGGGTCTGGGCGACTATAGCGAGCTGCGCTGCTGCTTGTCTGGACGCGTTCAGAGCTCAAGCGCAAAAGCGCGCAGGACCGTCTTACCTTCTCCAGGACACCAGAGCTGTCCTTCCCCCTCTTGATCTTCTTATTTCTTAATACTCTGATTCGGTCGCGTATATCAGCCTCGCCACTGTCTTTTTTGGCCACGGTGAATCTGCTGCTTTGCTTATGGGCAGAAGGAAGCCAATAATCCGCCTCTAAATCAGAGCAGAGCCGAAAGAAGAATTCTGGCTCCAGGCTGCGCAAACGCCTCTGGGGCCACGGGATTAGAGGACAATTAACTCAAACCCGAGCAGACTCATTGGAACAGATGCAAACCCGATATCCCCCTCGATTATTTAGCCTCGCTTAGCTTTTTCGCAAAGTAAAAATAGCTGGCGAGGGTTTAAAGTTCAGCGTATAACGGTTTACGCATCAGTCAAGTGCCACCACGCCGTTCCTGAGACTTTGGAGAGGCAGAAAGGCTGATTTTAATCATTGTCATTTCGTCTGATGTAATACTCCCCCAGGCTCTTTCACAAAGGCAACACATTTTCCTTCCCTGAACGAGTAAAAGTCTCTCTTCGCTCTCGCTAAAGCGGGAGGCGCACTGGAACTTGTTGATAAAGTGGCGATAAAAGACGCGTATTCTTTTTACAAAGAGAAAATCTGGATCTGGTGCTCATGCATGTGGCGCTTTCCCCCTCGCTCCTCTCTGTGCTCTAATGTCTGTGAGCACTGTAATGGCAAATTTCCTGGAGGCCATTAAAAGCAAATGACGTCTGGACATCATTCACTGTGCGCCCTCAGCCAAATGCGCCATTTCAATTATTGCGCACGGCTAGATGGAGACGTCTGCTGCAGGATCTCTCGTGCAAACGGGGCACAACGTCGGTTTAAACCCACACAAACACAATCGTACACTTCTCGAGACGGATTTTAATTTATTTAACAGCAGGCAAACAAATAAAGACAGTTGTGTTGGGCATCAGCTGTGCCGGAGCGCGCCCCGCCGCTTTTCCCCGCGCAGGTACTCCATTATTTATTTATCTGAATGTTTGTTTATTTGCGTGTAAATAAGTGTGAATAATTGATGTTGCGCTGAGACCCGTAATTACTGTGGATCTCGCATGCAGGACTGATGCTGAACGACGCGTTCCGTGATGTTTGGCGCCCGTCAGTGTCCGTTCGGAGGAATGACAGATTTCAAAGGGTAGAATAGAACATAATGATTCATTTTATTACAGTAATAGAATGGAGGGATGATAAACAGAAAGATAGATCTACCTGACTTCCAATAAGGAAAATATATAGAATTAAATTCAGTAATGTAGAATGCTAGTCACATTTTTATTCAATTTCTGTATAATGTCTGTATCAGTTTCTATATAGACACAAACATTAACATCTCTCAAGTACAAAAATACTACAGCACTTTACATTTACGGAATTAGTTCATTGAACCTTTTGTGACAACATGCCCCAATAGTACCACATGTTGTTACATTATATGGGGTAAGTTGTCACAATTGGAACCCGTTGTCATCATAGGAGTTTCAGCATATTTTAAAGAGTAAAGCAATTATGAAACCCCAAAATGTATGATTTATGACACATCATATGTGAAAACAATTAAAAAATGCAGAATTCCTAATATATAATGCGAATGTAGTGCTGTTCTGCAGTGATCATGGCAATAAAGTTTCAGTCAATTTAGAACATTTAGAAAAACTTGAGTTCATTAAACACATAATGACCTTTTGTGACAACATGCCCCAACAGCAATAAGTTGTCACACTATATGGGGTAAGTTGTCACAATAGAACCTTCCATTATTGCAGGAGTTTCAGCAGATTTTAAAGAGTAACACAATTATGAAACAACAATGTATATGACACATTGAATGTAAAAAAAAAAAAGAAATATTAAAGCAAGCAACTAGCCCCGATTTCCTAATGCATTAATAATAATACATCATTTTGCAGTGCTGTTCTGCAGTGCTCATGGCAAAGAAGCTTCAGTCTCAATTTATTTACTACTGAACATTTACAAAATACTACTGAGGTCATTAAACACATGTTGACCTTTTGTGACAACATGCCCCAATAGCAATACATGTTGTCACACTAAATGGGGTAAGTTGTCACAATGTAAATTAAAATATGATTGTTATGCATGGAAAATACAGTTTCAGAGGCAATTTCTTTATTACTTTCGTTTTCATTAACATAACACACATTGACCTTTTGTGACAACATGCCCCAATAGCAACACATGTTGTTACACTATTTGGGGTAAGTTGTCACAATAGAACCTGTTGTTATCATATAAGTAGAACAATTATAAAAGTCAACATTTATGATTTATGACATATCAAATGTAAAAAAGTAGAAATATTAAAGCAAACAACTAGTTTCCTAATGTATTAATGTGCTGTTCTGCAGCCCTAATGGCAATAAAGTTGAATTGATTCGAATCGATAATCATCTGTTAACATATGAAATGCATAAAGCAAGAATATTTTTCAAAACAACTGCTTAACTGATTACAGAAGTAGGAAAGCTGAGCGATCCTGCAGGTATCAGACACATACAGAAGAAAAGCGTCCTGAGGCCAGAGAGTGTTTTCCTCAGGACTGAATGCGGTTTGTAGTTTCCCCTTCATTAATACAACAGCCCTGCAGTGCGTTCAATTACAGCCGTGTGCAGAAGATGTTGTAAGTTTAAAGATTTAAACAGCTTACAAAGTTGCCCCGGGTGTTTTAGTTGCCATCAGTTAATTCCTGTAATTTATGGGTTTTGCCGTGCTGTCTGTGAGAGGAGAAGCTGAAGCGGGTCAGATTCACTGTGCTGGTCCGTTTGACAGCTCAGAGTGATGTTCACAGAAAACTGATGATAATGATGAAGAAGAAGAGGATTTAATAGGCAAATAAAACAATGTTGGGTCCAGAGGTCTGAAAGTACATTGAAAATATATGATGTTTCTATTTAAACCTGGGAATACAAAGAATGTTTGAAGATTTTTGGAAGATTTAGAAAAGTTATGGTATAAAATGAATAAGAATAATTACATTTTTTAAATTATATTATCACTAATATTAATACATACATTTAATTTTTTTTCTAAATTAATTTGAAATAAGTTAGTGTATAATAGTCACTAATCAAATGTGAATAAACGAGTGTCATTTTCACCTAATAAATACGGAAATTATAAATAATAATATTGAAATAAATCATGTTTACATTCAGTGTTACTTTAGTATCATTGAGAAAATATTAGTTTTTATTAAGATTTTGAATTCATTTTTATTTTCTGTTTTCACTTAATTTTTAGTCATTTTTCATTTCATTTTTAAGTTGTAGTCATTTTGTTTTAGTGCATTTTGTGTCATTTTCAAAAAAAAAATTTTTTTTAAATATGTCTTTATCGTTTTTATTAATATTTTTTTCTGTTTTAGTTTCAGTTATTTTAGTACATCGTTAAACTAAATGAAAATGAAAAATGTTGCCTTGGCAACTAGACAAATTTTTTATTTTTATTTGATATTTTATTTCAGTTAATGTTTATTTTATTCCAAGTAATTATTTTTTCATGGTTTTAGTTAAATATAATAACCCCGTTTAAATCATCATGGTTTTAAAAATATATTAATATTTTATGATATATTTATTTGCAAGAGTATAAAACAGTAAAAATATGCACAAGGTATTTAAAAAGTATGGGAAAAATGACTAATGAAGGCATGTGGAAAAGGTTCTGAGAAAGTCATAATATGACCTTCATATATCAACAAAGTTGAAATCTAATCTGTATAGTTTCCATAGCTGAAGTGTAGTTGTCTGTAATGAAGAGTGCACGAAGAACCATTTTAAAGTTTTAAATATGGCAGAGTTTGGATTCTGCCACAAACTCTGTTAATAATAAAAATAAAGATCTTTTAGACATCCCTCTCTGTGCCGCTGAGCACTGAACCTCATTAAGAGTGCGTCACGTTAGTGTCAGGCTGGCTGAGGTCTGATCAGAAGATGTTTGAAGCCACCTGAAGACGATTTCCAGAATTCAGTTCATGAAGATGAGAAGAAATAATGCTCCTGTAGAAAGTGCGGCAGCAGTAATGATGCCAATCTCCACAAGCAGCAACACACTTTCATGTTTTATAAGTCCTCAATCAGTCCTCAGTTTTTTGTCCCTTAAAACTTCTGTATTTTAGAAGAACTTTGTTTTTAAAGGAAACATTATAAAAGCTTCAACTGTTTTATTGTGTCTCTTTATTTGCACGTTCCTAATATTAAAGTTTTACATGTTGAAAGGTTCAGTTTGCCAGTAATTTCTTGATTTTAGAATTATTATTAGTTTTTATATATACATTTGCTTTACATTTATGCATTTGGCAGACTTACAGTATATTCAACTTATTTTTGAAATACATTTTCAATGTATCTGAAAACATTGAATTAGAGAAATGTGTCAAATCTGGAAAAAAAATTAGACTTATAATGTCATCATTTTACAACTTTAGGTCTTTATGTCTTAATTATGGATTTTTATCTAATAATTTTGACATCATTATAAATATGTGTCAAAATTATCACCTTTTATGTCATAATTTCGATTAAGTATATGACATTTGGATTTGTGTCAATTTTGATTTTTCATTCATAAATATCAATTCTGTATCATAATAATCACCTTTAATATCATAATTATGACTTTTTGTCAATTTCTATTATATATCATAATTATGACTTTTTATGTCATCATTCTGATTTGCCAAAGCATGATTTTTTCTTATGTGGTGGAAATAATTACATAATTACTATAAAATTGTAGAAAAATACACAGACATAAGATATTGCCTATATATATATATAAATCCAAATTCTGCAGTGTTGATTCAGTTCAGTTCATTAACTGTGTAAAGTTCCTCAATTATAAACAAATTAAATTCAGCTATAAAGCAGAACACGATAGTGCGTTGTGGACAATTCAATTCACATTCACACTTATGAATTGAAACAGAGTCGATAGTTGAATTCTGAATTTCACATTTATGCCATGGTGTATATTTTGTCTGGTACGTTGAGTGAATGTTTCTGTCATGGGAACATCAGAAAGGCTTCTTGAGCTCATCGTTGTGCATCTGTCTCTGAAGAATCCATGGCTCTGGGCGACGGCAGCGCGCCTATAAAAGCAATAAAAGCCAACAATGGCTTTTCAAAAATTAACGCAGCATCTCCATATTGATGAGGAAACATATCCAATCTTTGCTTTTTGCCTTTCTTTAAATGTCACAGTGATGGATGCCATATTTGCAGCATGCCATAATCAACTGTTTTTTGATATTTTGAATAATGCTGCTTTTGAATTATAGCCAGCAAAAGGAATAATCACTCAGATATGGGAATGCACATGGCGAGGGGGGCGTGTATGTAAATGAGCACATATGCATTAATGCATGACCCTATAAGAATAACAATCAGGCCTTCCGGCTCTAAAGCAGGTGTCATTAATAGTCACGCCGGAAGCGCTGAGCCCCAACTCATTGCCTCCACGCTGCTCTATTTTCAGCCCTGCATTTCAACGTCTCCTATTATTATTTTACGGTTATCTGAGCCTATTCAATGGCCTTCCTGTTCTGCTGTGAAGCGGGTATTTTACTGTCAGAGAAAATATGCACGTGTTTGTACAGCTGTGTGCTTGAGTTTATCGAGCAGATATTTAATGTAGACAGATAAAACAAGACTAGCTACATGCTGTGGAGGAAATACATTTGATTTAATAAGCCTTTTTTATTTTATTAGACTATATATATATTTTTTTTTATTTATTTTTTTTTTATTTTTTTTAATTTTTTTTTTAATTTTATTTATTAATTTTTTTTATTTATTAAATGTCACTTTTAAAATAAGCATTGTGTTATTTTCTGTAGAGTTTATTTATTAATACAAACTCATGCATTACATGGAGGGAAAACTTAATTTATATATATATATTTGATGATATATATATAAAATGTAAGTTTATGTAAGTATAATAAGTAATTATGTAAGTTATTAATTATGCATGTAATTATTTTTCGAAAAAAAAAAAAAACCTTTGGTAAATCATATTAAAAGTGATAATTATGACACATATATATATATAAATCCAAATTCTGCAGTGTTGATTCAGTTCAGTTCATTAACTGTGTAAAGTTCCTCAATTATAAACAAATTAAATTCAGCTATAAAGCAGAACACGATAGTGCGTTGTGGACAATTCAATTCACATTCACACTTATGAATTGAAACAGAGTCGATAGTTGAATTCTGAATTTCACATTTATGCCATGGTGTATATTTTGTCTGGTACGTTGAGTGAATGTTTCTGTCATGGGAACATCAGAAAGGCTTCTTGAGCTCATCGTTGTGCATCTGTCTCTGAAGAATCCATGGCTCTGGGCGACGGCAGTGCGCCTATAAAAGCAATAAAAGCCAACAATGGCTTTTCAAAAATTAACGCTGACACAAAAAAAGTCATATTATTAAGAGATAAAGTCTAAATCATGGCATAAATAAATAAAAATTATGACATAGAATTTTACATATATCGAAATTATGAGATAAAAATCCTTATTTATGACATAAAATAATGACATACCTCCATATTTATGAAAAGTCATAAAATGATCACATTCATAATTAAAAGACTTATGACATAAAAAGTGATATTTATGAAAATAACAAATTTAAAGTCAAAATTATGAGATAAAAGTCCATAACTGACATGAAGTCAAAATTATGGCATACTAATTCATATTTATGAGAATAAAAATACATAAAAAGTCCTGTTTATGAGATGACAGAAATTCATAATTATGACAAGTTGTATTTATGAGATGAAAAGTTGATATAATGACAAATGCAAATCATGACATATTAAATTGAAATTATGATATAAAAATGGATAATTATGAGTTATATCTATGAGATGTAAACATCAATTAGCCTATATGTCAAAATTATGAGTTAAAAATATATAATTATGACAAAATCACAGTTATGACATACCAAGTCATATTTATGAGAATAAAAATACATTTAAAAAATCTAAAATCTAAACATCTAAATCAAAATGATGACATGAAAATGATAATTGACATAAAATGTTATTTATGAGATGAAGTCAAAATAATGAAATAACTCATATTTATGAGATTAAAATCCATAATTATGGAATAAAAAGTAAAAATTATGAGTAAAATTTGAGATTAAAATTCACAATTATGACAAAAAGTCAATTATGAGATTATAAATCAGTGTCATAACATAAAAAGTCCTATTTAAGAGATGAAAAGTATAAATTATTATAAAAAAGTCCTATTTATGAGATGATTGTCTTGTCATAATTATGATTTACCAAAGCATTATGTATTTTTTTTCTTTTCTTATGTGGCTTAAATTTGCTTCTCTAAGGCAAATGAAATACACAAACAGTTATAACAGTCAGAACAAAAGACAAACATGGAGGGAATGTGTTTCGGTAATTCTGCTCTTATGTTATTGCTCAGAGACGGCGGCTCTTTCATAGCTCAGGACATTTAATGCACGTGAACACGAGAGTGCAGATAATCAATCAAACCATCAGCGTCATCTGTCAGGTCAGCACTGCTTAGACAACACTGACTTACACTAATAGAAGCTCAGTGAGAACATGTGCCTCCTCTCACACCTGTCTGTCTGTCAGTCGGTTGGTCGGTCTGTCTCTGTCTGTCTGTGTCGGTCGGTCTGTGTCTGTCTGTCTGTGTCGGTCGGTCGGTCTGTGTCTGTCTGTCTGTCTGTGTCGGTCTGTGTCTGTCTGCGGTCGGTCTGTGTCTGTCTGTATGTCTGTGTCGGTGGGTCGTTCGGTCAGTCTGTCTGTCTGTCTGTCTGTGTCGGTCGGTCTGTGTCTGTCTGTCTGTGTCGGTCTGTGTCTGTCTGTCTGTCTGTGTCGGTCTGTGTCTGTCTGTCTGTCTGTGTCGGTCTGTGTCTGTCTGTCTGTCTGT
>NW_015554052.1:225335-225666 GCF_001515605.1 Sinocyclocheilus anshuiensis
TGGGTCGGTCGTTCGGTCGGTCTGTGTCTGTCTGTCTGTCTGTCTGTGTCGGTCGATCGGTCGGTCTGTGTCTGTCTTTCTGTCTGTGTCGGTCGGTCGTTCGGTCTGTCTGTGTCTGTCTGTCTGTCTGTCTGTGTCGGTCGATCGGTCGGTCTGTGTCTGTCTTTCTGTCTGTGTCGGTCGGTCGTTCGGTCTGTCTGTGTCTGTCTGTCTGTCTGTCTGTGTCGGTCGATCGGTCGGTCTGTGTCTGTCTGTCTGTCTGTGTCGGTCGGTCGTTCGGTCGGTCTGTGTCTGTCTGTCTGTCTGTCTGTGTTGGTCGCTCTGTGGGTCT
>NW_015554052.1:226477-231398 GCF_001515605.1 Sinocyclocheilus anshuiensis
GTCGGTCGGTCTGTGTCTGTCTGTCTGTCTGTGTCGGTCGGTCGGTCTGTGTCTGTCTGTGTCAGTCGGTCGGTCTGTGTCTGTCTGTCTGTCTGTCTGTCTGTCTGTCTGTGTCGGTCGGTCGGTCAGTCGGTCTGTCTGTCTGTGATATCTGCTGTCTGACTGGCTCCTCAGGAGCTCCTTGTTCCTCTGGATGATGCAGTATTAATGCAGTCCTATGAGGGAGATCCATTCATCCTGGCCTGCGCCTCTCTCCAGCGGGCTGATGGGAAGGTTCGGCCCCCCACAGCAGCCTGTCAGAGTGACTGATGGAGAGCCGTGGAAACCTCAAACCTCCCGCAGACGCCCCAATATGACCCCGACGCTCACCAATACTTCTTCTTCTTTTCTCATCTCATCATATGACAATTAGGTTCTTTTAAGTATGCAAATTACAATGCTGCCACTACAAATGTAACTTAAAAGTCGAAATTATGACATAAAAGTCCTACTTATAAGATGAAAAGTCGAAATTATGACATACTAAGTCATATTTATGAGATTAAAAATTTAAATTATGGCATAAAAAGTAATATTTATGAGATGAGTCAAATGTATCATATTTATGAGAAGAAGTCAACATAAGTTGACTTTTCATGACAATTTTGACTGTCTATGTCATAATTAGGAATTAAAAATTGAAGGCAGCAGTTATTATTATTATTATTATTATTTTAAGTAAATCTTTTGTAACATTATAAATGTCTTACCACTTTTGATCAATTTAATGCATCCTTGCTTAAAAAAAACCCTTTCAATGGTAGTACATATGTGTAATATGATGTTTATCTGATTATACTGTTGATTACCACAGAAAATAATCTCAGCTCGTCCCTTAGTTTGCAAAATAAACACGAATGGTGTTGACAGTAATGCTCTTATAATGGAAGTCTACAGGGCAAGATATTCTGAAGTGATTAAAGAAGAAATGTGACTCTCATAATTTTGTCAAAGAATTTATAATAATTTTACAAATGTGTGTTATTTCAGCTCCAAAGTGTCTAAATCATCATTTTAGTGGTTCAGCTACTGTTCTAAGATCACCACTGCTGTATTTTTCTCCACGTAAACAGTCTCTGGTATCTTTACAGCTCAGCCAACAAAAATCTGTTCCCAAAACGTTATTTCTGAATGTCCTCAGAATGTTGAAAACATCTTACAATGAAAATGTTCTAAAAAGTTTTTTTTTCTTGGTTATACAAATGTTCAGGGAACATTCCATTTGATAATTTTGCAAACATTATGGGAATGTTACTTTTCATGTTATGTTTCAGAAAAACGTTACATGCACAATGTATAAATAATGTTTTTGTGCTAACTTTTTGAGAACACTATTAAAGACCAGATAACTATGAATGAAAATTATTTTAAGAACGTTTGTTCGTAACATTGAGAGAATGAGGGCTTGACATCATCATAACAGAGACTGAAGCATCAATATATGCTTGTGGCTCCACTGTATTTTTTCTTTTCTGCTGCTGTGTCAATTTAAGTGCATTACAAAATTGACAGACTGGGAGACGATTGCAAATCTGTCACAGATTCTGCACAGAGCTCGACTCCTTTAATTCTCTCTGGTGTATCAGACTGTCTTCCAGCGAAGAGTGGCGTGCTTTCTGAGTAAAGGTGGACTGAATTTGATCTGTGACTACTGAAATGAGCGCAAACTATTTTTTCAGATTTTAAAGAAAGAGTACAAATTATTATTATTTTTATATATGAAGCTCATTTTAGCCAGACTAGTCAGCAGGTCCTTCATCAAAGCTCAGATGGTTGTGAATGCCGCCCTGGCATCATAAAATATCTCCTAAATGCTTTACAGACGGAGAGTAAATAATCGGGTTACTATTCATTTGCTGTGAAGACTCGAGGCTTGTGTGTGTGTGTTGGTGTCCTCGGGATCTGATGTGATTTACTTACAGATTCAGCTGTTGTCAAATCAATCCAAGTGTTTGCTTCCTCTTGCAGCGTCGGTGAAATCTCCTCCAGCATGATTTAGTGGCTCTACAGGGATGCACACACACATGATTGACCCTTCAACAACATGAGAAGACATCACGTCCGGGTGACAAGGCTTGATTTTATCCATCAGGATGAAAGCATATAAAGTTGATGTGATAGTTAGGATGAGTTCATATTTAGTGTTTGGGGTTTGTTGAAATCCCTTGTGATATTTGCCCATTAATAATATGGATGGTCGAACATTCTTATTTATATTAAAAATAATCTTTTCCTAATCTCTGCCTAATCTTAAAAGGAGACAACAAAAACAGACACTTTACCCATTTATATTAAAATATATAAATTATTAAAAATTGTTTTTTTCTAGTGCTTAATTTAAAATACATCAAAATAGGTAATTCACCCATCTTTGTCTAGTACTTAATCCTAAAATTAAACATCAAACAACATAAAAAATAAAGTATTTCTTCTCTAATATTTCATTTTAAAAACATTGACCTATTTATATAAAAATACATAAATTATTACAAAATTATTTGGTATGTTTTTTCTAGAATTTAATCTTAAAGACATCAAAACACTGAAATTGTACCTATTTATATATAAAATATAAATGATTAAAAATTATACATGAATTTTTCTAGTACTTAATTTAAAAAACTAATTTCAACTTCAAAGAGAATTTACCTATTTATATTAAAATATATAAATTGTTATAGAATTATTAAGCAATTTTTGTCTAGTGCTTGATCTTAAAATTAAACATGAAAATAAAAAAGTTAATTTTAAAAGAACTGACCTATATTAATATATATATATGATATTACAAAATTATAACTAATATTTTTAGTACTTAATTTAGAAGACATCAATGTACCTATTTATATCAAAATATATATTTTTTTAATAATACAATTATATGATATATGATACTGAAAAAAATGCAATTTATTGTGCATTTATTTATGAAAAGATGTGGATTTGTTTGGACGTGGTTTGCAACACTTACAGTAGAGCAGAATGATTCATATGACGATCCAAACATCACCTGATGTTCACTGTTCACAAAAACACATCTATGCCAAGACACATGAAAAAGACAAAAAGGCCAAAGACAAAATGTTTATTCACTGTCAGTCTGCTACTGCAGCTCTTCCTGAAACACTGGCAGTGTCAAATAAGGCAAAGGGCGTATAGATCATATGGATTTGTACAGTTTTGCACCAACAACAGTTATACATTCACCAGTTACTGTATGTGTGATATCATATAGATCTATATATATTTATATATACTGTATATATTTATAAACGTATTCTTAAAGAAGTGTGAGGGACGCAGGTAACAGAAGAAACACTAACGGTTTTAAAGCTGGTTCAGTCTTTACTGTGAAACACACCATCTTACGTCTTCATATGACATAAATCTACTCTCTGTGATCTCTAATAAAATAAAATAAAATAAAATAAAAATATATTATGCTCATCATATATAGCTCTTAAACTGTGTATTTTGCATTAGATAAATAAAATCTGTTCAGTTCTATAGTCATTTAATGTGCTGTGTTTGGAAATAAACTCACGTACAAGACCAGCGTAGTGTTAGAAACACACACACACACACACACACACACACACATACATCCTAGTCTAATAAACATCGTTTAAGGATCTAATGCACAGATTGTTTCATACTCACAAACCCAACAGACAGTCGGTGACTTCAGAGATGAATTTGCACAAAAGCATCGATCACATCTAAAGCCGTTTTACAAATACATAGAAAAATATAATCCTCTGAATGCCCTTTTTACAATTTTTGATAGATTATAGAATTATCTGAAAATATCAGTGTAGTTAGTGGTGGAGGATCGAGTGTGTTTGCTAAAGGGAAGTGAGTAATCTTCTTAATATATATATAATAGGAGAAAACCCTTTCAAAAATACCATGGTATTCAGTGATCAAGATTACTACATTCATGTACTATAGTACTTATATTGTATACTTTATAGTGGTGTTGTTTTACCATAGTCACATACTATAGTATTTACAAAAAAAGTATCATGGTACTGCCATGGTTTTGTATACATGTGCTGTGCGATTGCAGTACCATGGTATTCTTGGAAGTACTCTGAAATACCATAGTACACCATGGTATGTTTAAAATACCATAGCATTATCATTCACTGCTCCACAGTTGTACTAACTTTTTGCAAAGAGTACCTTGCTAACATAATAATACCATGGTATTTTTTGTAAGAGATGAAAGCTATAACATAAGAGGGTCATTTTACGCTCACAAATGTTGCCCTTTTCTACAGTTATGGTGTGAATACAGTTTTTCGACCAGTGTAACGTAACAGGCATGACACAACAAAGCAACAAGTTTCTTAATCTGAGTTTCTGTCCTAAACTGAGATATTTTGTCATTCATCTGGTTACTGGTATAGCCCCGCCCACACTGACATCTCATTGGTCCAAAATCCCACCTCATAGACTTCCATTCAAGAGTTTGGGGTTGGTGAGAATTTTGAATGTTTTTGAAAGAAGACTCTACCGTTCACCAAAGCTACATTTATTTGATAAAAAATACAGTAGAAATTGTGAAATATTATTATAATCTAAAATAAATGGTTTCTATGTAAATATATGTTAAAACGTAATTTATTTCTGTGATGCGCAGCTGAATTTTCAGCATCATTACTCCAGTCTTCATTGTCACATGATCTTCAGAAATCATTCTAATATACTGATTTGCTGCTCAAGAAACATTTCTGATTATTATCAATGTTGATAAAAGAAAAAGAAAAAATGTAATTAATCTCCCAAATTTAAAATTAATTAAAAATTAACTATAAATATGTATTTCTTATTATTTCTTATTATCAATAATATTTCTTATTATCAATTATATATATAT
>NW_015554052.1:231555-233142 GCF_001515605.1 Sinocyclocheilus anshuiensis
CTATATAATGTTGAAAAAAAAAAATCTCCCCAAATTCAAATTAATTAAAAATAAATGAACTATTTACAGAGAGAGTTAAAGTTCACATCCAAAAAAGATTAAAAAAAAAAAATTTAATTTCCCCATTATTTTAATGTGAAGAACTGTGAATATTTTTGTGATACACTTTTGTTTTCAGGATTCTTTGATGAACAGAAAGCTCAAAAGAACAGCATTTATTTAAAAAATAAATCTTTTAAATGCCTTTTTTAAAATCAGTTTTATGAATAAAAGTTTCTTTTTAAAAAATCTTATTGAGCCCAGACTCTGTATACTAAACATTTGATAGTTGGCTGTGAGTTTTTAAACATCACACTCAATTTATGCTGTCAGTGAGACAGATGAGTTAGTCACTGGTAACTTGTGGAGTCACGCCTGGTTAGGACACTTTTTAATGGCAAATTAAGAGCCATTTATGTAAATGAGTGATGTGCTCCGGATTATTGACGGATGAATCTCCAAAGAGGATGAGACTGTGTAATTATGGATTAGTCTAATTAGTCTCTGAAGCATTGATCAGACGATGGACAGCGCGCACAGGTAACCAGCAGTTAAAGCACAAGCTTCAGTACAGGTCTTTGTAGGGTTTGGAGTAGTTAAACATCAAGTAGTCCATGTAGTAGAAGTCAAAAGCCCGCTGGCGCTCAGACGCGTTCAGCAACGAAAAATAATGCTGCGTGATCTGAGTAGAAGTTCTGGCCGCTTTGGGGTTCCCGTCCTTGAACGAGGGGTACGTCAGGTTCTCCGGCGCACCGATCTTTCGTAAAAGGAAGTTGGCGTCTTCTTCCAAGGTCTCGACCTTCCCGATGAAGTCGTAGTGAAGATGGCAGGGGCTGCAGAGCTGGTTGGCCGCTTCCCAATGGATGTCCATTCCCACGGGACGATGCACGTCCAAAAGATAGTGGATGAACTCTCGAAAGGTCACACCACTTCCCGTCTTCAGAGCCGTCTGCGATGCATTCACCCTGTATTTGGAGATGATGGGCTTTCCGAATACGGGATGGTAGTAGGAATTGGGGCTCTCGAATTTGTCCCTGAAGGCAGACACCAGTCTCTCCATCGGCTCTCGGATGAACAGGACTTTGGTGTACGTCTCCAAGCGCTTAGAGATGCCTTGATGGTCGAAGCTGTCCAGGCGTTTCAGGTGATTGTCGTAATGAACAGCCACATGATTGATTTCTCGCGTAGAGTTGGCGACGCCGGCCAAAACCATCAGGATTCTCTTCCAATTGGAGCATCCGGCTTTAGGCACCTCACAGTACAGCAGTTTATGATGGTCCTCCACGTAAATCCGCGACACGTGATGCGGCGTTATCGTCCGTGAAATATTACTCCGATATTTCCCGCAGACCTCCCGTATGATCCGTCGACGGGACTCCTGGATGTCAGACAGAATAAATAATAATACTAATAACAATACTACTGCTACTACTACTAATAAACTAAAATTCAAAATAAAAATCATAAATGCAAGCTACATTTATATAGAAAATAATGGCAGAAATAGAAAACACACACACACACACACACACACACACACACACACAC
>NW_015554052.1:233218-234549 GCF_001515605.1 Sinocyclocheilus anshuiensis
CTTCCCGTCTTCAGAGCCGTCTGCGATGCATTCACCCTGTATTTGGAGATGATGGGCTTTCCGAATACGGGATGGTAGTAGGAATTGGGGCTCTCGAATTTGTCCCTGAAGGCAGACACCAGTCTCTCCATCGGCTCTCGGATGAACAGGACTTTGGTGTACGTCTCCAAGCGCTTAGAGATGCCTTGATGGTCGAAGCTGTCCAGGCGTTTCAGGTGATTGTCGTAATGAACAGCCACATGATTGATTTCTCGCGTAGAGTTGGCGACGCCGGCCAAAACCATCAGGATTCTCTTCCAATTGGAGCATCCGGCTTTAGGCACCTCACAGTACAGCAGTTTATGATGGTCCTCCACGTAAATCCGCGACACGTGATGCGGCGTTATCGTCCGTGAAATATTACTCCGATATTTCCCGCAGACCTCCCGTATGATCCGTCGACGGGACTCCTGGATGTCAGACAGACGCCGTGAGCTCGATGAAGATGATGGTGGGTGTGAAGAGTTCGTGTGGGGTCGCCGCACCGGGCTGGTCTTTAATAGTTTCCGGTGGCGTTTGGTGACCTGTTGAGAGCTCGGGTCGTGCTCCCGGGACCCCGGCGTGGCGGCTTGTCGTTTCCACTGGGAATCTGGCAGCTGCATCGGTGAAATGGGGTCGATGTCGCCCTCCTCTGACCGCTGGTTGACTCTGCCGAGTCGAGCAGAGACGCTGCCCACGACCTCACTGAACTGAGCGCACTGCTCCTTCAAACACACACACATAAGACAAACCGATGAAGCATACTGACATTATAACAGGAATATATTTATTGTTATATTTCACTCCAAAAAAAGATTTTAAAATATTTTTGAAATAATCATCATTTTAAATAAATGTATTTATGTACATTATAAGACGGAAATTTATTTAACTCTTATATTTTGGTCAAAAATATTTAACTATTTTTTCAATTATCGTAATTTCAAATAAATATATATTGTCATTATAATAGAGGAATATATGTATTCGGTTATATTTCACTCTAAAAAATGTTTGTACATTTTAAATTAATTATTTAAAATCAAATTTGTAATTAATTATCATAATTTTAAATCAATTTTCTCACAAATTCTCAGTATTTTAAATGTAAAAAAAAAAGAATTATTTGAATTGTGAAGTATTCATACATCATGGTGGTATTTACAGCACTGAATTCAATTAATTTAATTTTTATTTTAATTAAAACAAAATCATTGTGTTCAGATAGGATGATTTTAATCACTATTAAAATAATGAGAACCTAAAAGTCAAAATGAAAAATGTGTGCATAAAATGAATGAGAATTTGGGATA
>NW_015554052.1:234596-240337 GCF_001515605.1 Sinocyclocheilus anshuiensis
ATCACACATTTTCAGTTGATGCCTTTAATAAATATATAAATAATAATACTAATAACAATACTACTGCTACTACTACTAATAAACTAAAATTCAAAATAAAAATCATAAATGCAAGCTACATTTATATAGAAAATAATGGCAGAAATAGAAAACACACACACACACACACACACACACACACACACACACACACACACACACTGTATTCCTTTAATCAGAAGAAAGGGCAAATTATCAACTGATGGATAAAAAAGAAAAAGAAAAGCTTGCTTTTTAGGATAAAATCCTAAAAGCAAGCATTTTAATGGAATATATATAAATAATGTCTATATATGTGTGTGTGTAATGTGTATACATACACATTATCAGCTGATTCCACTAATTTAAATGGCCAAAGATAGTTCTCTTGGTCTGGCTGAGCTATCAGTCTATTCTGTAGCCATCAGATGGAGCCATTCACCCGTGTGTGATCTTCCTGTTCTCCGCCGGATGAATGTGTTTCATTACAGCTCATCTGTGCTCTGTGACTCACTCTGAATATCTCTAATCCGCTAATTGATGAGGATTTTTGCTTAATTCTCGACGTCATCTGATTTCCAAAAACATGTCGCCTGTGGCAAAAATCTATTTAACTTCTCATTTGAATTCATTAAGGTGCAATAAAGTCAATGAATTGAATAATCATAAATCCAGTATTAACGAGGTGATTTGTTCGTTATGAAGTCAGGGTTCATTTGATTAGTGAAGCCAGGTTACAGCCCAGCAATCTGCCCTTCCCTCGGGACAATATGAGGGCATGAGAGAAGAGAAGACAGGAGAAGATGCTTAAAACGGTCACATGTGTTTCTGAATAACACCGCAGTGAAGAATACAAACAAAATAAGAACATCTGCATCTTCTCACCTGCCTGGACTGAGTGGTTCCTCTGAACTTCACACCTGAAAGACAGATAGACAGAGAGACAGACAGATTAGCTGTGCGTGCAAATGCAATAGAGTAAAAATATTTGATACACATAATGGATTCTGCATATTAAAAATGACATGCATCATCTTTCAAAACAGTTCAACTTAAAAATGCATCTCAAGATCATTCAGAACAGAAAAACATGTCTTATGTGAACGGCCCCTTAGTGTGTGTGTGGAACGTGTGTGTGTGTGTGGATCATGTGTGTGTGTGCACACAACAACACACATACAGTAAAGGCCACATGCTGCGTCTTTCTCATTCCACAATCTCAAGCATTTCATAGCACTTATTCTGTAATTACGGAGTGAATGAGAAACATTCACTAATTACAGCTTTCCATGCGTAACCATGTGACCTTGTTTCAAACATGTAATCGAGAAGCATTCGCTCACACACACACACACACACACACACACACACACACACACAAATTATATGGTATACAATATACTGTGTAGAGACAGACACCTATTCCATCTTTAAACATTGTATTAATGTCCCCCATGGATCAAAAAATGGGAAATATTTTGCAGGTATTTTAACTTCATAATATCCTGCGCTATTTGAATGAGGAGAGACTGATGATTAAAAGAAACCCGTCCAGTGTTGTAGTGCTGAACTAAAGGAATAATTCACCCCAAAATGAAACTTTGCTGAAGATTTACTCAACCTCAGGCCATCCGAGATGTAGATGAGTTTGTTTCTACATCAGATTTGGAGAAATGTAGCATTGCATCACTTGCTCTGCAGTGAATGGGTGCCATCAGAATGAGAGTCCAAATAGCTGATAAAAACATCTCAATAATCCACGGCTTAAGTCCGACGCTGCTAAATGCGTAAAATTAACCGAACTCTTTTCAACAGAAAACACAAAATACAGCTAGCACTTTTCACACTACTTCTGCCAGTTAGCTCCTGTTTTTTTTTTTTTTTATTACAGTAGCCTACATTGTATTAAACAGTTGTAAGCTTAGCATAGAACCCCAGTATATTTTAAAATGTCATTGCTTCGTGATAATTGGTTAACTTAAGTGTTAACGAGCCTGTTACTGAATTGCATCAGCAGATAAAGTGGGATTTAGGGTAAACACACACAGAGAGAGAGAGAGATCACACTCACACACACAAATGCACATGCAGCACATACTAACAACACTTCCGCATACTTTAAATCACAAATAATTGTATATCAAAAAGGATTTACTGCTGCTACTATTTATAGTTTTTGCTATATATTCTATTCCGTGTCCGTGGGTGGGGCTGTGTCGGTGTGGTAATATGGGCCGGTGTGGCTACAGTGCCAGGGCTGAATTTTTGTCCCAGTCCGCCCCTGTCCACACCACTCCAGTCCAGCAGTTAACATCTGGAGAACACAAAAGCTGCATGTTTGTAAGAAACAAATCCATAATTTTTCAATGTTTTCTCGCTAATACATGAGTCCTCTATGCATAATAACGCTTCCTCCAGTGAAAAAGTGTTCTGGTCTGAATCAGGAGAGAAATCTGCACAGATCAAGCACCGTTTACAAGCCAAAACAGCTCTAAACAAATATGTGGCTGGATTTTGATGTGAGAGACAACAGCAGATGCACTTTTTCACTGGAAGAAGCGTTATTATGGATTATGGACTCATATTTGAGTTAAAAACGTCTTGATGGATTTGTTTCAGCTTCACTTTTGGATTATTGTGATGTTTTTATCAGCTGTTTGGACTCTTGTTCTGACGGCACCCATTCACTGCAGAAGATCCATTGCTGAGCAAGTGATGCAATGCTGCATTTCTCCAAACTGGTTCCGGTGAGGACATTTTTAGCAAATTTTCATTTTTGGGTGAACTATACCTTTAAGTGACATGCACGTTGCGAATTCATCAAGACCAGCACAAGCAAAACCACACAGTCTTCACATATTCAGATCTGACTGTAATGAAACATGAGATGTGCAAGAAACACATTATTTTTCAGACCTACATCATATGGATGTACATGCACACATACACCTTGATAACAAAACCACATGTTTGCATGGTCAGAAACAGTGTAAAACACACATATGGTTCATATGACTTCTTGTTTACAGCTGAGAGACGTTGCTATGATCATCACTGTCACCCATCTTGCATCAGGGTTATGAATATTCACGATAAAAACGTTTGTTTACTTCTTCATTAGTCCAACTGTTAGCACGTATTTCAGAGGAGCATCACTTCAGCGTCTTGGTTCTCGAATGTTTTGACATCAGATGTGAGCAGTGTGGAGCGGACAGAGAGCAGAGAGTTCTGGGATTTTGCCTGAAGCGTTGATGTTCTCTCTCGCTCCAAGATCGCTGTGATACTGCTTCATCACAAGCGTAAAACGCATGCAAACAGCTACACATGCTACAGCAAGAATTCAGATTATTGATATTATTAGCAGTCAAAATAAGGGAGATGAAATTTGAGGAATATTACAAGAAAGAAGACAATCAAAAATATGCTACCGGTCAAAAATTGGGTTTAAGATTTTTTTAACGTTTTTGAAAGAAGCCTGAATTCTCACAAGGATGCATTTATTTGTTCAAAAATACAGTAAAATTATGAAAAATGATTACAATTTAGAATAACTGTTTTCTATGTGAATATATTTTAAAATGCAATTTATTTCTGTGATCAAAGCTGTATTTTCAGCATCATTACTCCAGTCTTCAGTGTCACATGATCTTCAGAAATCATTCTAATATGCTGATTTGCTGGATTCACAGATGAACAGAAAGTTCAAAAGAACAGCATTTATCTGAAATAAAAATCTTTTGTACCATTATAAATGTTTTTACTGTCACTTGTGATTAATTTAATGCATCCTTTTTGAATAAAAGTATTAATTTCTTTCAAACAAGACCCTGACCCCAAACTTTTGGATGGTAGTGTATCTCAGTTTCCACAAAAATATTGTGCAGCACAACTGTTTTCAGCATTGATAATAATCAGAAATGTTTCTTGAGCAAGACCCTGACCCCAAACTTTTGGATGGTAGTGTATCTCAGTTTCCACAAATATATGAAGCAGCACAACTGTTTTCAACATTGATAATGGAATAAATTACATTTGAACTGATATTCACATAGAAAACAGTTATTTTAACTTGTAATAATGTTTTTACTGTGTTTTTGATCAAATAAATGCACCCTTGGTGAGCAGAAGAGACTTCTTTTAAAAACATTTAAAAAAAACTTTTAACCGGTAGTGTGCAAATATTTAGTGAATACATGATGGGAGTTTGGAATGGAAAAACATGGATTTGGAATTTGTGTTCAAAACACAACAGCTTACAACTTACAAACGCAGAAGTTGTTTTCAGGTTTGAACGTTTGTGAACTGGTCTCTAATACGGCACGATCGTACAGCAGAAGCGCAGGTTGTTTGCGAGCGAACGCTCCAGCTGTACATTGCGACTAGGTTCTGTAAACAAATGTTCCTGTCAGAAGTGAGCCACGGGCTAAATAAATTACACCGCGCAGACAAACTTACACAGAGCTGTTAATTGGCAAGCAGTTGATTAAAATGCAAAAGAGCTCTTGACCTATCGCGACCCCCTCACACGCAGCAGAAGATCTCCTCAAACGACTGTAGACGCACTGAAACAACAGAGAGAGCGGCTGCAGACACCTGACACACGCTGCTCTTTAAAGACATCAGAGGGAGGGCTGAGAAACATCTTGTCATTCCACATGCACGCTGGGAAGGATGATGCGCTTGATTTACACCCGAGATCTTCATATCTTCTGACTGAAGGGCAGAGATTTTAACCTCGTATCAGTAGATGCTCGCAGCTGACAATAACATCGAGTCATCCGCTACTAACAGTGATGCTTAGCTTAGCAAAGAGACAAAATGAATGAATGCATAAATTAATTAAATAAGCAAACAACTCTACAGTGCATACTATTTGATTATATTGTGAATAGTACAGTATATGCAAACTGTCTGAAATACCTAGATGACTTATGCATATGCCGAAATGTATGTATGCATGAGATACTGTATCCCACAATGCAGTGCACTCAAAATAACTGGATTTCAATCCATTTTTACACAAACTTGATTTTAAAAAGCTTAATATGTATATGTATAGCCAAGATGAGAACTCTATTCAGATGCAACATAATGAGACTATAATATATTGCCGTTTGAAATGTTTGCATAATTGTAATATTATTTATATACTATTATGGCATTTTTTCAGTGTAGTTTGAGTAATTTTTTGTTCTTTTGTCATTTTTGTTTGTTTTTAATATTTTTATTTAGCTTAAATTTATTTTTATTTTTAGTATTAATTTGAGTAATCCTAGTACTTCAACCTGTGGTGGTGTTTTAGTATTTTTTATATATTAATATTGTATTTATTCATAGCTTGAAACATCTTCTGTTATTATACTGTGTATTCAGTTTTAATTTAAATATAAATATGATAAATAAAATATAATAACTAATAATCTGTATATATTAATTATATATATATATATATATATATATATAGTGAAACCAATTAAGGTCCTGTTTTTTGTTCCCAATTAAATGCAGTACTGCTCAATTTGCAAAAATAAATTATTTTAATACTTATTTTAAGAAACTTTTTTTTCAAAGTGAGGTTTAGTAGAACTACTTTAAAAGATGTGTGCAACATCTTTATGTTCAAATACTAATATACAAATATACAAAGATATCTAGAAGTTCAGAGTCGAGCAGTGTTTGGTGCAGGACTATCTGTGCTTAGTAAACCTGTCTGAGACATTTCC